>NW_028166493.1:0-86263 GCF_964263955.1 Coregonus lavaretus | reverse complement strand
ATGTGAAACTGTTTTAAGTTAAAGCTACAGCATTATAATAAAGGACCTGGAAAATCTAAAGAAACTGAACGCTGTAGCCTACATATGCCACACAATATAAGCAACAAGAACATGAACATGAGTCAGAAGTCAAGGTTCAGACCGGGTGGTACAGTATGTGTATATTGCTTTAGTGTACAGCTGGGAGTTGTGGAGCTACTGGACACAGCATGGGCCTCCACCTGACTGACAGACAGACATTACCCTTCTGGGAAGGATCTGAAAAACCTGACCTTGCCGATGACACAACAGTGGTAGGCCTGATCACCGACAACGACGATACAGCCTATAGGGAGGAGGTCAGAGACCTGGCCGTGTGGTGCCAGGACAACAACCTCTCCCTCAACGTGATCAAGACAAAGGAGATGATTGTGGACTACAGGAAAAAGATGAGGACCGAGCAGAGGAGAAAAAAATAAGGGAGAGAGAGAGAAGGGAGGGGGGGGGGGGGGGGGGGGTCGAGAAAAATATTAAAAGGCAGTGTGGTGCCTCAAGCTGGGCTGTCTGTGGCATTCCCTTTGTCCTACTGAAAGCCCTCACAGAGTGACCTGATGGGGTGATCTGAGGGTGGAGGGCAGGAGGGCAGGGGACATTAGGAGGGGTGATGAGATAAAAGATGAGCCTTGCTGCCCCCGCCTGCTGTCTCTGACCGCTGCTCCTGCGGCTGTGGCTTCTAAACCCTGTGTGTGGCTGCAGCCTGCAGCCCTGGCCCCCTGCAGGACAGACAGTGGCCTTTAGAATGTGACACAGCACCTTCACAGTGCATCAGTGACCTTTCACCCTCCTGACCACAGTAAACACAGCTGACAGGGTCTGGCGAGACTAGAGAGAGTAAAGCAGGCCCAGAGCAGGGAGAGAGCAGGCCCAGACCAAGGCCAGAGCAGGCCCAGAGAAGGGCCAGACCAAGGCCAGAGCAGGCCCAGAGAAGGACCAAGGCCAGAGCAGGCCCAGAGCAGGCCCAGAGTAGGACCAAGGCCAGAGCTGGCCCAGACCAGGGCCAGGTAGGCCCAGAGCAGGGAGAGAGCAGGCCCAGAGCAGGGCCTAAGCAGGGCCAGGGTTGGGGCCAGGGATAACAGGGAAGACATGAGACTAGGGAATGCTTTGAGCTGTTTAAAGAAGGATACAGGAACACAGACAGCTCAGATAAAGAGAGACAGTATAAGGTACTCAAGGCAGACGTTGGACAAAACAGGTGGTAACGTCAGACACAACAATAACAGCCACAATCATAAACTTCGCAGCTTGTAAATTCTCAAATTAGTATATAATTTATCATCTTGGTGACCATCAGAAGATGGCAAACATTGTTGTGCTGCTTGTGAGAGAAAATCAAATCCTGTTTTGGAGTGAAATGTTGGACTTTCACATCTCAAATTATTTCTCACTACAATATATGATCATGATATGTTAATACAAACATACTGTGTACAGTTTGTCATGTTTAACTGATGGAAATATCCATGGTTGGGTGCATGCTAATCGGTTATCATAGACTTTTACACAACAGTGTACAGTGCTGTGAAAAAGTATTTGCCCCCTTTCTAATTTTCTCTACTTTTGCACATTTTTGATACTGAATGTTATCAGATCTTGTTAAACTGGCCAATGTTATCAGATTGGACAGTTTTATGACTTAACAACAGGTCGTAAATACAGTGCAGACTTTCTCTTCCTTGCCATGAAGTATTGGGAGAAAGGACCCCATTGTTAACACAGAGATTCTTCCCGCCAAAACACCAACATCCATAATGGATAATAGTGGATAATGAAACAATATTTCTAACACAAAGAATGTGGGAAATGGTCGGTGGGGACTTAAAGAACAATCATGTCGAATTCGTTACTATGTTGTGATGTCATTAAAGACGGTGGAACAACATAACTGTATCTCTGGGGGTGTACACTTCCCAGTTATGAGGTTTGCATCTAATTGTTGTATAAAACGAATGATTAAGTACAATAATATTTTTGTGAAGATAACAATGTGATTTTAGCATTCTAGATGAGATGATTGTTTTCCATATTGACTTGTTCTCAGTCAGTGGCCACGCCCAGATGAGCACAAACATGATGAAACCCCCCTTTTCTACTCAAGTATAAAACCCCTCGTGACGAAATTCACACCAGACCAAGCAGACTACGGTGTAAGCCGGATGAATGTCTACCAGCCCAGGAAGCATGAAGCTGTGGATACACGGCTTAAAAGGGTTGACCCTCTACAGACCAGAAATGTGAGATGGTAGTCCATAAGTTTGATCTCAATCTCTACATGAGACCACGAACTAGACCTTATCATATCAGTCTGCAGCTGTACATGTAAAGAGTCGAGAACTTTCACTAAAGACACGAGTTGGGAAGGACAATCCCATCTCAGACAACCGTTGGTACATCTGAAGTATCTATTCTAATGAACACTCCATTCAAAGACAAGCCGAGTCTCACCAAAGTGGAACCAGGACACACAAACCCTTTTTGAGAAAGTGGTTCAACAGAGAGACGACGATCAAGGACAGCTACGCATAAATATATACATTGCATTTCTTATCCGAATGAGCGGTGGTTAGGGTGCTAAGTATTATGATTACTGTGAGCGTAGTTTCCAAAATGTAACAACAATAGTTTGAATCTGTCTCTCACTTCCACTCTGACCCTCCTTCTCCTAACCACGCAGTCATGCTATTGTTAGTCCAGTCCACTAGGGACCTGTTTTCATTGTATTACGTTAGTAATCAATAACCTATATCGTGTGTGTGATTGTATTCTGTGTTATTATTTAGTTAGTTAGTAAATAAATAATTAAGCCAATTTGTGTATTGCTGATTCATCAATAAGGTTAGGGTTCTTGCAGGTTCAAGGATTATGCGACGCTCAGAATGAGACTGATAAGAGGCAATTATTTAATAAGTGACTGTTATCGATATATAACATATATATCTTCTAAGAGTTTAATTCGGGAGATGGTAACTCGTTAAACAACTTCTTCCGTGGTGCCCCAAATTCCTAATGAGTTAATTGTTCCATTAATTTAATCGAGTGACAATTAAACATAGTTAGTTGATTCGATAAATAACAGTCATCATATTAATGAAAGTCACGTCACGACAACTGATAGATATGTATATACAGTATTGCTCATCCTTGCTAGACAGCTTTTTAGCTCTTCCAGTCCTGGGTTTTTATCAGTTACAGATTATGCGTATTTGTTGATTATGTTTCAGCTACCACACCTTAAAAATAGAATGACGATGAGAGCTATTCTCACCCAAACTAAGCCGTATTAATAAAAGTGAAATCTGTTGTAGGATTAAAAACAGTAGAATAATAATTATTTTATATATATACAGTACCAGTTAAAAGTTTGGACACACCTACTTATTCAAGGGTTTTTCTTTATTTTTACTATTTTGTATAATAATAGTGAAGACATCAAAACTATGAAATAACACATATGTAATCATGTAGTAACCCAAAAAGTGTTAAACAAATCAAAATATATTTTATATTTGAGATTCTTCAAAGTAGCCACCCTTTGCCTTGATGACAGCTTTGCACACTCTTGGCAGCTTCATGGTTGCATTTCAATTAACAGGTGTGCCTTGTTAAAAGTACATTTTAGGAATTGATTTCCTTCTTAATGCGTTTGAGCCAATCAGTTGTGTTGTGACAAGGTAGGGGTGGTATACAGAAGATAGCCCTATTTGGTAATAGACCAAGTCCATATTATGTGTATATAGTGTGTATGTGTGTGTTTGTACCTGTGTGTGTGACTCTTCACAGTCCTCGCTGTTCCATAAGGTGCATTTTTATCAGGTTTTTAAAATCTGATTTTACTGCTTGCGTGAGTTACTTGATGTGGAATAGAGTTCCATGTAGCCATGGCTCTATGTAGTACTGCGTGCATCCCATAGTCTGTTCTGGACTTGGGGACTGTGAAGAGACCTCTGGTGGCATGTCTTGTGGGGTATTCATGGGTGTCCGAGCTGTGTGCTACTAGTTTAAACAGACAGCTCGGTGCATTCAACATGTCAATACTTCTTACAAAAACAAGTAGTGATGTTGTAATCTGTCCTCTACTTTGAGCCATGCGAGATTGACATGCATAATATTAATGTTAGCTCTACGTGCACATTTAAGGGCCAGCTGTGCTGCCCTGTTCTGGGCTAGTTGTAATCCCTCTTTGTGGCACCTGACCACACGACTTGGTAGTAGTCCAGGTGTGACAAAACTAGGGCCTGTAGGACCTGCTTTGTTGATATTGTTATTAAGGCAGAGCAGCGCTTTATTATGGACAGACCTCTCCGCATCTTAGCTACTGTTGCATCAATATGTTTTGACCATAACAGTTTACATTCCAGGGTTACTCCAAGCAGTTTAGTCTCCTCAAATTAACTAACTTATTTCTTGCCACCCATTCTGAAACTGACTGCAGCTCTTTGTAAAGCGTTACAGTAATTTCACTCGCTGTAGTAGCTGATGTGTATAATGTTGAGTCATCTGCATACATAGACACACTGGCTTTACGCAAAGCAAGTGGCATGTCATTAGTAAAGACTGAAAAAAGGAAGGGGCCTAGACAGCTGCCCTGGAGAATTCCTGATTCTACCTGGATTATGTTGGAGAGGCTTTCTTTAAAGAACACCCTCTGTGTTCTGTTAGACAGGCAACTATTTATCCACAATATAGCAGGGGGTGTAAAGCCATAACACAAGTTTTTCCAGCAGCAGACTATGATTCATAATGTCAAAAGCCGCACTAAAGTCGAACAAAATAGCTCCCACAATCTTTTTATCATCAATTTCTCTCAGCCAACCATCAGTCATTTGTGTAAGTGCCGTGCATGTTGAATGTCCTTCCCTATAAGCATGCTGAAAGTCTGTTGTCAATTTTTTCACCGCTTCCAAACTCACTTTACGGAATTCAAAATTACAATGCTTGTCTTTCATAATTTGGTCAGTTATACTTGGATGTGAAGTATCGGCATTTGTTACTGATGTCATGCCTAAATTTGCTAATCTTGCCGATGAAAACATCATTAAAGTAGTTGCCAATATCAGTGGGTTTTGTGATAAATTAGCCATCTGATTCAATGAATGATGTAGCTGAGTTTGCTTTTTTGCCAATTGATTTCATTTAAGGTGCTCCAAAGCTTTTTATCTCATTCTTTATATCATTTTTTAATTTTTTTTATTCAGTTTAGTCACATGATTTCTTCATTTGCAGTACGTTTGCCAATCGATTGTGCAGCCAGACTTATTTGCCATTCCTTTTGCCTCATCCCTCTCAACCATACAATTGTTCAATTCCTCATCAATCCACAAGGATCTAACAGTTCTTACAGTCATTTTATTAATGGGTGCATGCTTATTATAACTGGAAAAATAAATTTTATAAATGTGTCAAGTGCAGCGTCTGGTTGCTCCACATTACACACCGCAGACCAACAAATATTCTTTACATCATCAACATAGGTTACTTACATTGTGACTGCCAACGCCCCAAAAAGTCCTCTTGCTCAGTTGTGCACCAGGGCCTCCCACTCCTCTTTCTATTCTGGTTAGAGCCAGCTTGCGCTGTTCTGTGAAGGGAGTAGTACACAGCGTTGTACGAGATCTTCAGTTTCTTGGCAATTTCTCGCATAGAATAGCCTTCATTTCTCAGAACAAGAATAGACTGACGAGTTTCAGAAGAAAGTTATTTGTTTCTGGCCATTTTGAGCCTGTAATCGAACCCACAATTGCTGATGCTCCAGATACTCAACTAGTCACAAGAAGGCCAGTTGTATTGCTTCTTTAATCAGCACAACAGTTTTCAGCTGTGCTAACATAATTGCAAAAGGGTTTTCTAATGATCAATTAGCCTTTTAAAATGATAAACATGGATTAGCAAACACAATGTGCCATTGGAACACAGGACTGATGGTTGCTGATAATGGGCCTCTGTACGCCTATGTAGATATTCCATTAAAAATCAGCCGTTTCCAGTTACAATAGCCATTTACAACATTAACAATGTCTACACTGTATTTCTGATCAATTTGATGTTATTTTAATGGACAAAAAATTGCTTTTCCTTCGTAAACAAGGACATTTCTAAGTGACCCCAAACTTTTGAACGGTAGTGCACATGTAGGTAGAGTTATTAAAGTGACTATGCATAGATAATAAACAGAGAGTAGCAGCAGCGTAAAGGGGGGGGGGGGGGGGGGCGATAATGCAAATAGTCTGGGTAGCCATTTGATTAGATGTTCAGGAGTCTTATGGCTTGGGGGTAGAAGCTGTTTATAAGCCTCTTGGACCTAGATTTGGCGCTCCGGTACCGCTTGCCGTGCGTTAGCAGAAAGAACAGTGTATGACTAGGGTGGCTGGAGTCTTTGACAATTTTTAGGTCCTCCTCTGACACCGCCTTGGATGGCAGGAAGCTTGGCCCCAGTGACGTACTGGGCCGTACGCACTACCCTCTGTAGTGCCTTGCGGTCAGAGGCTGAGCAGTTGCCATACCAGGCAGTGATGCAACCAGTCAGGATGCTCTCGATGGTGCAGCTGTAGAACCTTTTGAGGATCTGAGGACCCATGCCAAATCTTTTCAATCTCCTTAGGGGGAATAGGTTTTGTCATACCCTCTTCACGACTGTCTTGGTGTGCTTGGACAATGTTAGTTTGTTGGTGATGTGGACACCAAGGAACTTGAAGCTCTCAACCTGCTCCACTACAGCCCCGTCGATGAGAATGGGGGCATGCTCGGTCCTCATCTTTTTCCTGTAGTCCACAATCATCTCCTTTGTCTTGATCACGTTGAGGGAGAGGTTGTTGTCCTGGCACCACACGGCCAGGTCTCTGACCTCCTCCCTATAGGCTGTATCGTCGTTGTCGGTGATCAGGCCTACCACTGTTGTGTCATCGGCAAACCTAATGATGGTGTTGGAGTCATGCCTGGCCATGCAGTCATGAGTGAACAGGGAGTATACAGGAGGGGACTGAGCACGCACCCCTGAGGGGCCCCTGTGTTGAGGATCAGCGTGGCAGATGTGTTGTTACCTACCCTTACCACCTGGGGGCGGCCCGTCAGGAGGTCCAGGATCCAGTTGCAGAGGGAGGTGTTCAGTCCCAGGGTCCTTAGCTTAGTGATGAGCCAGTGTGGAGCGCAATAGAGATTGCATAATCTGTGGATCTGTTGGGGCGGTATGCAAATTGGGGTGGGTCTAGGGTTTCTGGGATAATGGTGTTGATATGAGCCATGACCAGCTTTTCAAAGCACTTAATGGCTACAGACATAAGTGCTACGGGTCGGTAGTCATCTAGGCAGGTTACCTTAGTGTTCTTGGGCACAGGGACTGTGGTGTTCTGCTTGAAACATGTTGGTATTACAGACTCAGATAGGGAGAGGTTGAAAATGTCAGTGAAGACACTTGCCAGTTGGTCAGCGCAAGCTCGGAGTACACGTCCTGGTAATCCGTCTGGCCCTGCGGCCTTGTGAATGTTGACCTGTTTATAGGTCTTACTCACATCGGCTACGGAAAGCGTTATCACACAGTCGTCCGGAACAGCTGATGCTCTCATGCATGTTTCAGTGTTACTTGCCTCGAAGCGAGCATAGAAGTAATTTTGCCCGTCTGGTAGGCTCGTGTAACTGGGCAGCTCGCGGCTATGCTTCCCTTTGCAGTCTGTAATAGTTTGCAAGCCCTGCCACATCAGACGAGCGCCGGAGCCGGTGTAGTACGATTCGATCTTAGTCCTGTATTGATGCTTTGCCTGTTTGATGGTTCGTCGGAAGGCATAGCGGGATTTCTTATAAGCTTCTGGGTTAGAGTCCCGCTTCTTGAAAGTGGCAGCTCTACCCTTTAGCTCAGTGCGGATGTTGCCTGTAATCTATGGCTTCTGGTTGGGGTATGTACGTACAGTCACTGTGGGGACGACGTCATCGATGCACTTATTGATGAAGCCAGTGACTGATGTGGTGTACTCCTCAACGCCATCGGAAGAATCCCGGAACATTTTCCAGTCTGTGCTAGCAAAACAGTCCTGTAGCTTAGCATCTGCTTCACCTGACCACTTTTTTATTGACCGAGTCACTGGTGCTTCCTGCTTAGTTTTAGCTTGTAAGCAGGAATCAGGAGGATAGAATTATGCTCAGATTTGCCAAATGGAGGGCGAGGGAGAGCTTTGTACATGTCTCTGTGTGTGGAGTAAATGCGGTCTAGAGTTTTTTTCCCCTCTGGTTGAACATTTAACATGCTGGTAGAAATGTCAGTTTGTTAGTGATGTGTACGCCAAGGAACTTGAAGCTTTCCACCTTCTCCACTGCGGTCCTGTCAATGTGGATAGGGGGGTGCACCATCTGATGTTTCCTGAAGTCCACGATCATCTCCTTTGTTTTGTTGACGTTGAGTGAGAGGTTATTTTCCTGGCACCACACTCCCAGAGCCCTCACCTCCTCCCTGTAGGCTGAATCGTCATTGTTGGTAATCAAACCTACTACTGTTGTGTCGTCTGCAAACTTGATGATTGAGTTGGAGGCGTGCTTGGCCACGCAGTCATGGGTGAACAGGGAGTACAGGAGTGGGCTGAGCCCAGTGTTGAGGATCAGCAAAGTGGAGGTGTTGTTTCCTACCTTCACCACCTGGGGGCGGCCCGTCAGGAAGTCCAGGACCCAGTTGCACAGGGCGGGGTTCAGACCCAGGGCCTTGAGCTTAAAGATGAGCTTGAATGCTGAGCTATAGTCAATGAACAGCATTCTGTTCATTAAATGCTCTGATTTAAGTGTTAAATTCAAACAGTACCACAGAATTACAATAACTGCATTACACAGACAAATCCTTACTAGGTTTGTCCAGATGGGCTTGCCATACTTTGTCGGGAATATGTTGCTATCCACTATCTACGGATGACACGTAAATTCCTCAAATAACAACAATGTAAAGCGACTTTCAGTGGCACATCAGCATAGTATGATGTTTAAAGAGCGCTCCTGGTCGCTCTACTGCTTGGATAGAAACAAGTTCCCGACAACGTACAGCAAGCCCATCCTCATCATCTCTGTTTTGTTTTCCAGTCACAGACTCACCAATTGAGATGGCAGCTCTGGGCAGGGCCCTGTTCCCAGGCATGCTGTATGACTATGGTAGCAACACCTTCATCCCAGGTACTGTAACCCCCCCCCCCCCCCCCTCAAAACAGACACTATCACTGTGACGGCTAGTGAGACATGAGTCCTGTGGCCTGGGGCTCCTACTTGGTTGAAGTTGTTAGCAGTTCCTTCTGCATTAAATCCTCAAAGAAGTGCTTTTAGCTGGGCTATGGGTCCTCTGGGCTTTGTCAACCTGTGTACTTACGGAGGTACAGAGTCCCATGCTGAGAACTCATTGGCGAAGTGACAATAATGCATTCAGATTGTAAAACAATTCAATTTATTAGTGTCATTTTTTGGGCCTAAGGTTGCATCATGTGCAATTCACTGTAGTGCTTTCACTGATTAATACTTATTTCACTACTGTCTACCCCCCACCTCTCAGGTGTCACTCTGTAGGATTCCAAAGCTATAGAAAATTACCTTTGTGTTCATGAGAAGCCAAGCGCTGATTTCACCATCTCAACATCCGACTCAATCAGGGAGAACTCTAAGCTGCTGGCGTGAGCCCTTCACTGAAAGCAAGCTTCCTTAGAGGGCTGATAGAGGTGTGGGGGTCGGCCAAATATCTGAAGAACGACATCTCCTCTGCGCGGCAGTGCAGAGTTACTATGAAGTACAGCAAGACCGGTCGCTATGAGCAGCTGACCATGGGTCATCTTGGCAATATCACGTACCCCCAGGTATTTGATCAGCAGACGGCCACTCACGTTGCCACAGGAGTGCAGTATGGAGCTCAAGCCTTCTTGGTGTTCGACCAGTCGGCTTCTAAAGTAGAGAGCATGCAGAATATCCAGAGGACCCTGCAGGTGATGGTCAAGAAGATCCAGCTGCTGTCCATCGAAGGAGAGGCAGCATTGAAACTGTCAGATGAGGAAAAGAAAACTGCAGAGAAATTCGACCGCACGTTCCACTGTGATTTTGACATCAAACAGAATCCCACCACTTTTCTGGAAGACATTAATGTGTGTAAAACCCTGCCTCAGTTGCTGGGAGAGAAGGGGGAGAAGGCTGTTCCTGTGAAAGTGTGGCTCTACCCTCCAATTAAGCTGGATTCCAAAGCAGCTTGGCTGGTGCAAGAGATCAGAGTGGGTCTGGTCTCCCAGGTGGAGGAGGTGCTGCAGTTGCTTAAGGATGTCAACATGAGATCAAACGACCTGATCAGTGACAGCTTTATCAACCGGTTTGTAGATCTGAAAGACAAACTGATAGAGTTCCAACACAACTTCCACCAGTATAAGTTTGTCTTTGAGAAGTCTGTGTACAGGGTCCTTCCAGCTATCCGGGGTGGAGAGAAAGAGGAGCAAGCTCTGTTTGATATCCTGGAGAACCACAACACCTCTCCATTCACCAAGGACAACATGAACAAGTGGCTGGATGAGAAAGATAATTAAATAAATCTATTGAGACAATACACAGAGCAAATAAACAATGTCCCATCTTTACAACACAGGAACTCAACAGTGTGCTTTTCCATCCAGAGATTGAGACTGTGGTCATCTTCACCTTAACCTCACTACGGTATGAAGAACCGTACCTCTCCACTCTGACTCAGTACCTCAAGTCTGATGAGTTCATGATACTGAAGAACAATTACAGTTTTGTACCGAGTGCTTCTAAAGAGGAGCTCCAGCCATGGTTCACCTCCAGTGAGCTCTCAGACAAAATGAGGAGGAACCATAAGTTGTTTAGAGGGATTTCAGAGGCCAATAAAGACCAGAAGAAAATCAGATTCATTGTGGCCTCCATCTCAGACACCTCCTATCCTGGAGCTTCCATTCGCCTGTATAGACGTGGGAAAATAGTGGATCTTCAATTTCAATGCATATCAAAACCCCATCCCCCGTGGTGACATCCAGACCAACAGTCTGACCCTGAAGCTGCTGCCACCCCAGGTTGGGAAGAGCGAGCAGTACAGAGTGGAGCACAGAGCAGTGAAGAGAGCAGCTGAGACAGACACAGAGCAGGAGTGGACAGTCACAGACACTCCCGACACACAGGAGGTCTGGACTCTAACCGGGCTGCAAGTTGCCACACAGTACCAGATCAGGTACAGGGCAGTCGAAGCTCTCTTAGTGAGTGAAGCCAGTGAAGCCATTGACATCCAGACCAAACCCAGTCAAAGAAGTGCACATGGAAAGCTTTCAGTAGAGAGAGTTGGACGCTCCTCTGTGCGGGTGAGCTGGGAGAAGCCGGCTGCTGTTGAAGAGGGGCTGTCTGTGCTGCAGTACAGAGTGGAGTATAAAAACAGCAAACATGCTTTGTGGTCCAGCCACTTGGCCAATGGAGATGAGACAGTCTTCACTGTGGATAGTATCAGTGGTGGAAAAAGTACCCAATTGTCATACTTAGATAGCTTAATAGAAAATGACTCAAGTAAAAGTGAAAGTCACCCAGTAAAATACTACTTGAGTTAAAGTCTAAAAGTATTTGGTTTTAAATATACTTAAGTATCAAAAGTAAATGTAACTGCAAAAATATACTTAAGTATCGAGCTTAGTGGTTAAGTGCGTTGTGCCAGTAACTGAAAGGTCGCTGGTTCTAATCCCCGAGCTGACTAGGTGAAAAATCTGTCGATGTGCCCTTGAGCAAGGCACTTAACCCTAATTGCTCCTGTAAGTCGCTCTGGATAAGAGCGTCTGCTAAATGACTCAAATGTAAATGTTTCAAAAGTATAAATCATTTCAAATTGCTTATATTAAGCAAACCAGACGGCACAATTGTATTAAATGTTTTATTTACTGATAGCCAGGAGCACACTCCAACACTCCAACATAATTTACAAACGAAGCATTTGTGTTTAGTGAGTCCGCCAGATCTGAGGCAGTAGGGATGACCAGGCATGTTGTCTTGACAAGTGCGTGAATTTGACAATGTTCCTGTCCTGCTAAGCATTTAAAATGTAACAAGTACTTTTGGGTGTCAGGGAAAATGTATGGAGTAAAAAGTACATTATTTTCTTTAGGAATGTAGTGAAGTAAAAGTAAAAGTTGCGAATAATATAAATAGTAAAGTAAAGTACAGATACCCAAAACACTACTTAAGTAGTACTTTAAAGTATTTTTACATAAGTACTTTACATCACTGGATAGTATGAAGTACACAGAGTCTTACAGAGTCAGAGTTTACTCTATCTTCACAGGGGGGATACTGAGTGCAGCCAGTGCGGAGACAACAGGTAGGAGGGACTGACTTTCTGATAAAGTAACACACAAGACTTTATAGGCCATGATACACTGGCAATTGTTTTAGGCAATATTGCTGAGCAATTTTGCTGACAATGGAGTGGGGTATGAGACACTGGAGCAATGATGAGCAATGAGCAACATGGACATGAATAATATACTGTATTTCATATGAAGCACAGATCAATTTAAAACTTAATTTCACCATTTATTTACTCATCTCCTATAGCTTGTTATTGCCAGTTGACTGCCACAGCTGTACTGAAATTCATCAGCTAACAAACAAGCAATAAAGAGGTGTTGCCCCTGCTCAGTCCATCGACTCAACCTGCTGCCAGTCAAGTCAATGGCCATGCAGACAAAGATAACTTAGATACATTTAGCAAACTTCCAACTTCATAATCATAAACTAGAAAGATGTGAATGGTTTTAAGTTAGCTAACCAGTTAAACATACAAAAAAAACTATCTAAAAATGAAAATGTAATGTAAATGGCTATAGCTAGCTAACAATCTACGTGGCTAGCTAGCTAGCTAGCTCTGCCCTACCAAGCAAAAGAGCGAGTAACTGCTCATAGAGTGAAACTGAGAAAAATTACTTTTTTTATTGTCCAGACACATTGTAGGCAGATCACTGGAGATGTGGTTATCTGTTGTCTTACGATGAGGTTATTTTTTATTCATATTGACCCTGACCTCTTACATGACCTTTGACCCTAGACGGCAGTTACTGCCTTCTTGGTTGGTACACCCACTGGAATACGTTTCCATTCCGATATTTTTTTAATGCAAACTTGCGTTATATTTATTTGTATGTGGCAGTCAGTGTCATATAGTTTGATACTTGTATCAGCAAAGATTAATAAATAACACCAAGGTTTACCGTAGACACTGCAGCCCAAGCTCAGTGAAACCAAGGTAAAAGGCAGTAACTGACATGAGTGATGCCAGTTACTGCCTTTTTTCTTGGTTTCAGTTGAACTTTTTGCAGTTACTGCAAACATGACCCCCATTTTCTCCATAATACAACACAATGGAGGCAGGATATTTGTCCACATGATAAAGCATGTATTTAATGTATTGACCAAATGTGCAGTTACTGCTCTTTTGCTTGGTAGGGCAGAGCTAATTTAGCCAGTTTGTCACATTGACTTTGTTGAGTTGCACCCCCCCTTTTGCCCTCAGAACAGCCTCAATTTGTCGAGGCATGGACTCTACAAGGTGTCGAAAGCGTTCCACCAGGATGCTGGCCAATGTTGACTCCAATGCTTCCCACAGTTGTGTCAAGTTGGCTGGATGTCCTTTGGGTGGTGGACCATTCTTGATACACATGGGAAACTGTTGAGAGTGAAAAACCCAGCAGCATTGCAGTTCTTGACAGAAACCGGTGCTTCTGGTACCTATCATCATACACCATTGAAAGGCACTTAAATCGTTTGTCTTGCCCATTCACCCTCTGAATGGCACACATACACAATCCATGTCTGAATTGTCTCAAGGCTTAAAAAATCCTTCTTTAACCTGCCTCCTCCCCTTCATCTACACTGATTGAAGTGGACTTAACAAGTGACATCAATAAGGGATCATAGCTTTCACCTGGATTCACCTGGTCAGTCTGTCATGGAAAGAGCAGGTGTCCTTAATGTTTTGTACACTCAGTGTATATTGTACTGAGAAATCATTTGAGATGTGAAAGTCCAAAATATCACTCCAAAACTTAACTTGATTTTCTCTCACTTCAGCTCAAAAACGGTTGCAATGTTTTCCAAAATATTATAGAATGGCAGACTGATCACATCACCAATATCTGTGCTCTGATTGGCGCTGCCGATCAAAATTCCTCAAATAATAAATGATTGCTCATTTTCAAAGATTTCCAATAGCAGCTAGAGCACAGCCTAGTACACAACATAGCACTCATCAGGAGGCCTTCCATTAAGCTCTGTCAGTGTATGTGTTTGTGTGTGTGTAAGTGTGAGAGAGAGAAAGAGAAAGGGGGAGAGAGAGAGAGTATATGTGCAAACATGCCCCCTTGGCTTCAAAACAATGAACAGAAAAAAACATATACATTCCAAATTACACAGCATTGGCATTACACTCAAGTCTACGGCATGATTCACCAGACATTGACAGAATAGGGATACGTGAGGGAGTAGCTGCCTTCAATCCAGGGACTACTGTACTGTAGTGTAAGGAGAGTAAATGCTGTAAACCAATTTAACAGAAGCAATAAAAGCCTAATTTCCCTTGACAGTAATTTGAACAGGGTACAGAGTGGATGATACATTCAGAAAACACCTCTGATATTGCCTATGTAGGGCTAGCGTTGTCCTGGTTTAATCTGCTGTTTAATGAATCTAAAGGAGGGAGTCTAGTACAGCTCAACACTGTACTGTACTGTTCTGTTCTGTACTGTTCTGTACTGTACTGATCTGTACTGTTCTGTACCGTTCTGTACTGTTCTGTACTGTTCTGTTCTGTACTGTTCTGCACCGTTCTGTACTGTTCTGTACTGTTCTGTACTGTTCTGTACTGTTCTGTACCGTTCTGTACTGTTCTGTACTGTTCTGTTCTGTACTGTTCTGCACCGTTCTGTACTGTTCTGTACTGTCCTGTTCTGTACTGTACTGTTCTGTACTGTTCTGTACCGTTCTGTACTGTTCTGTACTGTTCTGTACCGTTCTGTACTGTACTGTTCTGTTCTGTACCATTCTGTACTGTTCTGTATTGTTCTGTGCTGTACTGTACTGTACTGTTCCTTACTGTTCTGTTCTGTACTGTGTATGTGAAAACAGTCCAGGTCAGGTCACTCCCAATGCAAACTCTTGGTGGGCAAGCATCTCTTTCACAAAACACTACTTAAAATGGGAGAAAACAGGGAAAATACAAACACTGTAAACTATGTAAATGAATACTCCCATTCGATTAGACTAACGCCATGCCGATATAGTCAGACAGAAGCTTCATGTTAAACAGAGCCAGCAGGGAAGTGAAATTACTTGTAAAGAGCACTGTACTGTATGTGCTTCATAATAGTGGGTTGATAACAACACCTTTCCCACATACAGAGATGGTGTCAGGACATGTGGACATGTGTGATGTTGACACTCACCCAGACAGGACTCCCAGAACCAGGTTGAGCATGAAGAAGGATCCGATGACGATGAGGGGGATGAAGTAGATCCAGTTCCAGGTGTTCCCTGAGGCATCGTTGGCCTGCAGAAACACACACAGAGAGAAGGACGGGTGATACTTATTTACATTAAAGACAGTACTTATTGAACATTGTGCTTGGGGAAGAAAAATAGTAGCAATAAACAATAACGTTTTCTTTTGGTGTGCTATAAAAATTATAAGATTCTGTTTTATTACTATTGCTATCAATATGATGACATAATGGGGGAGGACTCAAAGTGTGTTTTAACTGGAGGGCTGAGTGATGACTGACACAGATGAATGACTTTCCTGTGATATTCAGATTTGTGACTCATCTCCCCCCCCCCCCCGCCTTCTTTCTCTCCAGCCGACCCCATCACATCGACCACAACTCCCGACCCCCCTCTCTTTCTCCTGTTCTTCATGATCCCACTCTATCAGGTTGGAAATTCATGGCAGTGATGATAAGAGTAGCAGAGACACTTTACAGGGTCAGATCTTCTCTTAGGCCATTTCAGTGCAACCCAATGTATTGTATATTGTCTGTAATTGCGAGAGGGACCTGGGGCTGCTGAATCAGCAGACGAAAATACAAATTGCAGACATCTCCCCTTCCCCCTCTCCCCCTCATCCCACCCCCAGCTGTCTCTAAAGCATCCAATACACTGGATAAATCTCCACCCTCTTCTTCCCTGTCCGCTTAGCTATGCATGTGTGTATCTATTCTGTAAGGCAATATTTTGGCAAGGAAAGCACAAAAGTAGCATCCTCAGGTATGTCAACTTACTGTATGGACTCAGAAAAGCAAATACATGTTGTTCAAAGCTTTTATTGATTTTTATTCATGCACAACGCACTAAACATCTTGTAAAGGCAGATGTAAGGGTTAAGTTGAGGGATACATTATATGCTTCACAGTATGGGTAGGATACACAATGCATGTTGGAGAGTTGCAAGCTGTAAAAGTCCTTGGGACCGAAGCAAGATATTACATTTCTGGTGTGTAGAGATATTTTTCTGCTTGAATTACAACTGTCCCACTGGAAAACTAAAAAAGTCAGAAGAGGAAAAAGCTTTATTTGGAGTTGATCCAGTTTTTATATGTCAAGAGGTTCTAGTGTGACTGTTTCTAAAGTCTGAGAGCCACTACATTACAGTCCAGTTGAGTAGGTCCACTCCACTCCAAAACCTATCTACTATAAAAGCCAGGTGTTCAGTAAACGCTTTCTCAGTTGAGAGAGCCCTAGATCATGACATTCAGAATGCAAGCCCCTAGAGATACTGGTTTAATGCTAAGAGGGCAGATATACAGCAGGGGACTGAGACAGCAGGAGCTGAAGTCTTTGTCTGTGTCTGTCTGTGGTGAATTGGATCTGTATGCCAGATTAACATACAAATCCCCACTGCAACAATGTTTATTCTGCCATTTCTCTCCTCATAAGAGATCTAGGGCCCATATGGTTTCCATGACCCCTGTGAGAAAAGCAGAGAGCCTCAATTGAGGCTCCTTATCAATTAGTATACCTTATCTAGGTATTAAAATATATTTATTCCTTCATGTCTACGCCACAGTAAAAACAATATAATTATTTTCTATGTGAGGAAATCTACTGCTGAGGGCAATTCGATTGCTGAAAATTAGCTGAGACATTAGCGGAAGATAATAATCTGTCTTGGTGGGTTTTCTTCCTGGATAAAGCCATTAAAGGATTGTCATTGAAATGCTTACACATGCAGAACTCCCCCACAGGCATGTACAGTGCCATCAGAAAGAATTCACACTCCTTGACTTTTTCCACATTTTGTTGTGTTACAGCCTGAATTTTAAATGGATTAAATTGAGATTTTGTGTCACTGATCAACATACAATACCGCATAATGTCAAAGTCGAATTATGTTTTTAGAAATCTTTACAAATGAATTAAAAATGAAAAGCTGAAATGTCTTGAGTCAATAAGTATTCAACCCTTTTGTTTTGGCAAGCCTAAATAAGTTCAAAGGTAAAAATGTGCTTAACAAGTCACATAACAAGTTGCATGGACTCACTCAGTAGACAATAATAGTGTTTAACATTATTTTTAAATGACAACCCCATCTCTATACCCCACACATATAATTATCTGTAAGGTCCTTCAGTCGAACAGTGAATTTCAAGCACAGATTCAACCACAAAGACCAGGGAGGTTTTTCAGTGGTTCGCAAAGAAGGGCACCTATTGGTAGATAGGTAAAAAAAAAAAAAAGCAGACATTGAATATTTTCAGCATGGTGCAGTTATTAATTACACTTTGGATGGTGTATCAATACACCCAGTCACTACAAAGATACAGGAGCCCTTCCTAACTCAGTTGCCGGAAAGGAAGGAAACCACTCAGGGATCACCATGAGGCCAATGCCGATTTTAAAACAGTTACAAAGTTTAACGGCTGTGATAACCTCCCGAGTGGCGCAGTGGTCTAAGGCACTGCATCGCAGTGCTAGCTGTGCCACTAGAGATCCTGGTTTGAATCCAGGCTCTGTCGTAGCCGGCTGCGACCGGGAGACCCATTGGGTGGCGCACAATTGGCCCAGGGTAGGGGAGGGAATGGCCGGCAGGGATGTAGCTCAGTTGGTAGAGCATGGCGTTTGCAACACCAGGGTTGTGGGTTCGATTCCCACAGGGGGCCAGTATGAAAAATAAAATATATATATGTATATATTTTTAAAAAACAATCATGTATGCACTCACTAACTGTAAGTCCCTCTGGATAAGAGTGTCTGCTAAATGACTAAAATGTAAAATGTGATAGGAGATAACTGAGGATGAACAACATTGTAGTTTCTCCACAATACTAACATAAATGACAGAGTGAAAAGAAGGAAGCCTGTACAGAATACAAATATTCCAAAACATGCATCCTGTTTGCAATAAGGCACTAAAGTAATAATGCAAAACATTTGGCAAAGAAAAAAAACATTTTGTCCTGAATACAAAGCGTTATGTTTGGGGCAAATCCAACAACACATCACTGAGTACCACTCTTCATATTTTCTCTTCAAGCATGGTGTTGGCTGCATCATGTTATGGATATGCTTGTCATCGGCAAGGACTAGGGAGTTTTTAGGATAAATAGAAACAGAATAGAGTTGAGTACAGGCAAAATCCTAGCGGAAAACCTGGTTAAGTCTGCTTTCCAACAGACACTGGGAGACAAATTCACCTTTCAGCAGGACAATTACCTAAAATACAAGGCCAAATATACACTGAAGTTGCTTACTAAGACGACATCGAATGTTCCTGAGTGGCCTAGTTACAGTTTTGACTTACATCGGCTTGAACATTTATGGCAAGAATTGAAAATGGATGTCTAGCAATGATGAACAACCAACTTGACAGAGCTTGAATAATTCTTTCAAGAATAATGGGCCAATATTGTACAATCCAGGTGTGCAAAGCTCTTAGAGACTTACTCAGAAAGACTCACAGCTGTAATCGCTGTCAAAGGTTATTCTAACATTGATTCAGGGGGTTGAATACTTATCTAATCAAGATATACAGCTGTGGAAAAGATTAAGAGACCACTGCAAATTTTTCTTAAATCAGCATCTCTACATGTATGACAGCCATTCCATTCCAGTGTCTGTTGAATTCCAACACAGGCACACCTCATTCTACTTGATTAGGTGATCACCTGAACCAAATCTTATTTAATGAGGAAAAGTATAAAAACCACTGCTGTGGTCATCCCTATCCTCTTGCAATAGGACCAGCAGGATGGCAAAAACAGTGCTAATAGTACCTCAAAAGTAATTTTAATCAAAAAATAACTATTGACCATGCCAAAAGAGTTGAAAATGAAAGTTTTGAGTGAGGAAAAGAAGGGATAAATTCTGGCTTTACTGGCAGAGGGATACAGTGAGCGTCAGGTTGCTTCCATCCTTAAAATTTCAAAGACGGCGGTTCATAAGAACAAGGTCAAGCAGAAGACATTGGCGACAACAAAGCAACAGACCAGCAGAGGGCGAAAAAATGACTCTCTACTGACCGGGATGACTGCCAACTCATTCGAATGTCACTCAACAACCGTAGGATGACATCAAGTGACCTACAAAAAGAATGGCAAACGGCAGCTGGGGTGAAGTGCACGGCGAGGACAGTTCGAAACAGGCTCCTAGGGGCAGGGCTGAAGTCGTGCAAAGCTAGAAAAAAGCCCTTAATCAATGAGAAGCAAAGAAGAGCCAGGCTGAGGTTTGCGAACGACCATAAGGATTGGACCGTAGAGGACTGGAGTAAGGTCATCTTCTCTGATGAGTCCAATTTTCAGCTTTGCCCAACCCCTGGTCGTCTAATGGTTAGACGGAGACCTGGAGAGGCCTACAAGCCACAGTGTCTCGCACCCACTGTGACATTTGGTGGAGGATCGGTGATGATCTGGGGGTGCTTCAGCAAGGCTGGAATCGGGAAGATTTGTCTTTGTGAAGGATGCATGAATCAAGCCACGTACAAGGTTGTCCTGGAAGAAAACGTGCTTCCTTTTGCTCTGACATTGTTCCCCAACTCTGAGGATTGGTTTTCCAGCAGGACAATGCGCCATGCCACACAGCCAGGTCAATCAAGGTGTGGATGGAGGACCACCAGATCAAGACCCTGTCATGGCCAGCCCAATCTCCAGACCTGAACCCCATTGAAAACTTCTGGAAAGTAATCAAGAGGAAGATGGATGGTCACAAGCCATCAAACAAAGCCGAGCTGCTTGAAGTTTTGCGCCAAGAGTGGCATAAAGTCACCCAACATCAATGTGAAAGACTGGTGGAGAGCATGCCAAGACGCATGAAATCTGTGATTGAAAATAAGGGTTATTCCACCAAATATTGATTTCTGAACTCTTCCTTAGTTAAAACATTAGTATTGTGTTGTTTAAAAATGAACATGAACTTATTTTCTTTGCATTATTCGAGGTCTGACAACACTGCATCTTTTTGTTATTTTGACCAGTTATCATTTTCTGCAAATAAATGCTCTAAATGACAATATTTATATTTGGAATTTGGGAGAAATGTTGTCAGTAGTTTATAGAATAAAACAAAAATGTTATTTGTACCGAAACACATACCTATAAATAGTAAAACGAGAGAAACTGATAATTTTGCAGTGGTCTCTTAATTTTTCCGCAGCTGTATATTACGGTTTTATATTCCATTAATATATTTTTGGGGATTTTTCTTCTACTTTGACAGAAAAGTATTTTGACAGTTCAATCGATTTTAATCCGACTTTGTAACACAGCAAAATGTGGAAAAAGACAAGCGGTGTGAATACTTTCTGAAGGCACTGTAGGTCAAGCATGCTCCACTGTGAATTACATTGACAGTAGCAAAACAGGCAGGAAAGATACTATTCTATAGAGAGAAAATATGTTCTATGCGTACAGTGCCTTCAGAATGTATTCTTACCCCTTGACTTATTCCACATTTTGTTGTGTTACAGCTTGAATTCAAAAATGATTTTTTTTCTCACCCATGTACACACAATACCCCATAATGACAAAGTGAAAACATGTTTTAGAAATATCTCATTTACACAAGTATTCACCTCCCTGAGTCATACTTCGTAGAATCACGGCAATTACAGCTGTAACTCCTCTTGGGTATGTCTGTATCAGCTTTGCACATCAGGATTTGGGGATTTTCTCCCATTCTTCCTTGCAGATTTTCTAAAGCTCTGTTAAGTTAAATGGGGACCGGCGCTGAACAGCAATCTTGAAGTCTATCCACAGATTTTCAATGGAATTCAAGTCTGAGCTTTGGCTTGGCCACTCAAGGACTTTCACATTATTGTTCTGAAGCCATTCCAGTGTTGTTTTGGCTGTATACTTGGGTTCATTGACTTGTTGGAACGTAAATCTTCGCCCCAGTCTAGGTAAGACATACAAAATCTTGCAGAGAGCCAAATCAACTGACAATCTCTTATATACACTACCAGTCAAAAGTTTGGACACACCTACTCATTCAAGGGTTTTTCTTTATTTTCACTATTTTTTTAAATTGTAGAATAATAGTGAAGACATCAAAACTATGAAATAACACATATGGAATCGTGTAGTAACCCCCCCAAAAAAGTGGGGCGGCAGGTAGCTTAGTGGTTAAGAACGTTGTGCCAGTAACCGAAAGGTCGCTGGTTCTAATCCCTGAGCTGACCAAGTGAAAAATCTGTCAATGTGCCCTTGAGCAAGGCACTTAACCCTAATTGCTCTGGATAAGAGTGTCTGCTAAATGACGTAAACAAATTAAAATCTACTTTTACTACTATTTGAGATTCTTCAAATAGCCACCCTCTGCCTTGATGACAGCTTTGCACACTCTTAGCATTCTCTCAACCAGCTTCACGAGGTAGTCACCTGGAATGCATTTCAATTAACAGGCGTGCCTTCTTAAAAGTTAATTTGTGGAATTTCTTTCCTTCTTAATGCATTTGAGCCAATCAGTTGTGTTGTGACAAGGTAGGGGGGGTATACAGAAGATAGCCCTATTTGGTAAAAGACCAAGTCCATAATATCGCAAGAACAGCTCAATAAGCAAAGAGAAACGACAGTTCATCATTACTTTAAGACATGAAGGTCAGTCAATACAGAAAATGTCAAGAACTTTGAACGTTTCTTCAAGTGCAGTCGCAAAAACCATCATGCGCTAGCTCTCATGAGGACCAACACAGGAATGGAAGACCCAGATTTACCTCTGCTGCAGAGGATAAGTTCATTAGAGTTACCAGCCTCAGAAATTGCAGCCCAAATAAATGCTTCACAGAGTTCAAGTCACAGACACATCTCAACATCAACTGTTCAGAGGGGACTGTGTGAATCAGGCTTTCATGGTCGAATTGCTGCGAAGAAACCACTACTAAAGGACACCAATAATAAGAAGAGACCTGCTTGGGCCAAGAAACACGAGCAATGGACATTAGACCGGTGGAAATGTGTCCTTTGGTCTGGAGTCCAAATTGGAGATGTTTGGTTCCAACCGCCGTGTCTTTGTGATACACGGTGTGGGTGAACGGATGATCTCCGCATGTGTAGTTCCCACCGTAAAGCATGGAGGACGAGGTGTTATGGTGTGGGGGTGCTTTGCTGGTGACACTGTCTGTGATTTATTTAGAATTCAAGGCACACTTAACCAGCATGGCTACCACAGCATTCTGCAGCGATACGCCATCCCATCTGGTTTGGGCTTAGTGGGACTATCATTTGTTTTTCAACAGGACAATGACCCAACACACCTCCAGGCTGTGTAAGGGCTATTTGACCAAGAAGGTGAGTGATGGAGTGCTGCATCAGATGACCTAGCGACACAATCCCCCGACCTCAACCCAATTGAGATGGTTTGGGATGAGTCGGATGGCAGACTGAAGGAAAAGCAGCCAACAAGTGCTCAGCATATGTGGGAACTCCTTGAAGACTGTTCGAAAAGCATTCCAGGTGAAGCTGGTTGTGAGAATGCCAAGAGTGTGCAAAGCTGTCATCAAGGCAAAGGGTGGCTATTTGAAGAATCTCAAATCTCAAATATATTTTGATATGTTTAACACTTTTTTGGTTACTACATGATTCCATATGTGTTATTTCATAGTTTTAATGTCTTCACTATTATTATGCAATGTAGAAAATAGTAAAAATTAAGAAAAACCCTTGAATGAGTAGGTGTGTCCAAAAAATATATAGAAACTATTGGAACCAAGACTTTAAAATAACTGATATTGGCACAAGATGGAGGGAGTGTTGGAACTTAACTAACTAAATAAAAGTTAATCCAAAATTACACTTAATCCAGTATAAACTAATGTATAGAATTGATTATACAAGAGACAACATTCACAAATTCTACAGCACAACAGTAGAGTTATGTCTTAAGTGTCAAATTAAAATTACTCAGTAATTCATGCCTTCTAGGAATACTATGAAGTACAAAAGTTATGGGCAGAGTTAGAAAGTTGTCTGTCAGAAGTTTTACGATGTAAATTTACTTTTAATCCGTCTATCTGCATACTATAAGACATTGTATATGAGGGGGCGGTGAAATACCTAATGGGTTGGACCATACATTTCTCATCAAGCATTTTGAAAAAACATTTACTTAAAAACTGGAAATCAAATGATCCTCATCGTTAAGACAGTGGAACAATCAATGCATTATTATTTAAATATTGAAAAGGTGTGGGGGACAGAGAAAAACAGAATAGCGCAATTTGAGGCCATATGGCATAGAGTCTTATAAGCACTGGAGAGAGATGAGTTGGGAACATGTGGGTCTGGGCAGGTGTGATGTTGTTGATGTTTGTGTGCGTCTGTCTGTTGTCTTTTGTCTATATATGTTTATATTGTTTGAAAAATAAGCTTTTTGTTGTTGATGGGATTCAAGTCTGGGCTTTGACTGGGCCACTCAAGGACTTCCACATTCTTGTTCTGAAGCCATTCCAGCATTGCTTTGGCTGTATGCTTGGGGACATTGTCCTGTTGGAACGTAAATATTCACCCTAGTCTAAGGTTGTTTGCACTCTGAAGCAGGTTCTCATCAAGGATTTGCCTTAATTGGCTCCATTCATTATTCCCTCTATCCTTACCAGTCTCCCAGTTCCTGCCACTGAAAAGCATCCCCATTGCATGATGCTGCCTCCACGCTTCACGTTAGGGATGGTGTTATATGTGTGATGAGCTGTGCCTGGTTTTCTCAAGACATAGCACTTTGCATTCAGGCCAAAGAGCTTGTCTCATCCAACCACAGAATATTTTGCCTTATGCTCGGAGTCTTTCACCTACCTTTTTGCAAACTTCAGGTGTGCGGTCATGTGTATTTTTCTCAGGAGTGGCTTCCGTCTGGCCACTCTTCCATAAAGCCCAGATTGGTGAAGTGCTGTAGAAACTGTTGACCTTCTGGCAGGTTCTCCCATCTCAGCCAAGGAAGTAGTACAGCCATGGTCAAAAGTTTGAGAATTACACAAATACTTATTTTCACAAAGTCTGCTGCCTCAGTTTTGATGATGGCAAGTTTTGAGAGTGGTGCTTGAAATCATTGTTCTTCCTCTGTTAACCATGGTTACCTGCAAGGAAACACGTGTCATCGTCATTGCTTTGCACAAAAATGGCTTCACAGGCAAGGATATTGCTGCTAGTAAGATTGCACCTAAATCAACCATTTATCGGATCATCAAAAACTTCAAGGAGAGAGGTTCAATTGTTGTGAAGAAGGCGTCAGGGCGCCCAAGAAAGTCCAGCAAGCGCCAGGACCGTCTCCTAAAGTTGATTCAGCTGCGGGATCGGGGCACCACCAGTGCAGAGCTTGCTCAGGAATGGCAGCAGGCAGGTGTGAGTGCATCTGCACGCACAGTGAGGCGAATACTTTTGGAGGATGGCCTGGTGTCAAGAAGGGCAGCAAAGAAGCCACTTCTCTCCAGGAAAAACATCAGGGACAGACTGATATTCTGCAAAAGGTACAGGGATTGGACTGCTGAGGACTGGGGTAAAGTCATTTTCTCTGATGAATCCCCTTTCCGATTGTTTGGGGCATCCGGAAAACACCTTGTCCGGAGAAGACAAGGTGAGCGCTACCATCAGTCCTGTGTCATGCCAACAGCAAAGCATCCTGAGACCATTCATGTGTGGGGTTGCTTCTCAGCCAAGGGAGTGGGCTCACTCACAATTTTGCCTAAGAACACAGCCATGAATAAAGAATGTTACCAACACATCCTCCGAGAGCAACTTCTCCCAACCATCCAAGAACAGTTTGGTGACGACCAATGCCTTTTCCAGCATGATGGAGCACCTTGCCATAAGGCAAAAGTGATAACTAAGTGGCTCGGGGAACAAAACATTGACATTTGGCCAGGAAACTCCCCAGACCTTAATCCCATTGAGAACTTGTGGTCGATCCTCAAGAGGCGAGTGGACAAACAAAAACCCACAAATTCTGACAAACTCCAAGCATTGATAGCCCGGTTGCTCAGTTTGGTCAGACGGCAAGCTCTAGGCAGAGTCTGGGTAGTTCCATATGGAGACCACTGTGCTCTTGGAAACTTTAAATACTATAAATTGTTTTATACCCTTCCCCAGATATATGCCTTATCACAATTCTATCTCAGAGATCTACGGACAGTTCCTTGGACTTCATTGTATAGTTTCTGTGTGTAGATGGGTAAAATAAAAATTGAATTCAGGCTGTAACACAACAAAATGTGGAATAAGTCAAGCGGTATGAATACTTTCTGAAGGCACTGAATATAAAGGCTTTTCACTTGTTCAAAACTGAATCAAACCTCCCCAGATCAGGCTGTGCATTACTGTATGTACTGAACTCCTCCAATACACTGCCACTGACTAAATGAGCATAGAGGCAATTTGTGCTGTGTTAATGTGGACATGCCTGATGAGAGTATAACATGCTGAGCACGCCTAATGAGGAGTCAGGAAGTGGGCAGCAAGGCAGCCATGTACACAGCCTGCTACTGTACTACAGCACACCAGACAGAGACAAATCTAACCACAAGAAAGACTGCATTGAACCACACTTGTGATAATATCTATTATCTATATACCATTATCGATGTGGTAGCAGCAGTCCATTTGGGCTGTTGAATTGGAGTGCGGAGAAAGGAAGGGCTCTGGCCCATGGAGGGGAGCGGAGGCATATTGACCCAAAGTTCTTGTTCAGGATAACATGATTAAGTGGGAGAGAGCAAAGCTAGGGTCAGGCAAACGCTCGCCTCGCCTTCTTTCCTCCCCATTCTTATTCATCAGGCCCCCAAGGGAGACAGCAGAAGAGCAGCACAGCAGGGCCCGGCCTGGACAGAATGGGAATGCTTTCTCATACAGCCTGAGTAGTGTGTCTCTCTCTAATACAGGCTACAGGCAAGGAACGGCCTATACCAGCATTCAAATGGGAATCCAAGAGCAGATACAGAGGATGGATCATTTTAATTTCACTGTATATGTGCATTGATGTGGAAGTTCAGCAGTGTTGTGGAAGCTACTCTGAAAATACAGTTTGCCAAGCTACCAATTACTTCACACTGGAAGAAGTTAAGTGACACTAAAGCTACCCTTAAGAAACGTATTGTTTACTTAACTAAATATACTTTAAAAAAGTAGTTCAAACTACTTTGTGAAAAAGTATCAAATCTAAATCTGAAATGTCATAGACAACAAATTGCAAGAACAAATCACTCTGGAGTCAGATGTTAACAGAATATGTAATTTAGCCTATTAAACACAAAAACGATGTTTCAAGTGAGAATTAGACGGGTCAGATGCCGAAAAAGAAAGGAAATTCATGCCTACTTTACCCATATTTTATACTGAACAAAAATATAAATGCAACATGCAACAACTTCAAAGATTTTACGGAGTTACAGTTCATATAAGGAAATCAATAAATTGAAATAAATTCATTAGGCCCTAATCTATGGATTTCACATGGCTGGGAACATAGATATGCATCTGTTGGTCACAGATACCTTTAAATAAAAGGTAGAGCCTTGGATCAGAAAACCAGTCAGTATCTGGTGTGACCACCATTTGCCTCATGCAGAGCGACACATCTTCTTCGCATAGAGTTGATCAGGCTGTTGATTGTGGCCTGTGGAATGTTGTCCCACTGCTCTTCAATGGCTGTGCAAAGTTGTCTGGTGAGTATACAGGCCATGGAAGAACTGGGACACTTTCAGCTTCCAGGAATTGTGTACAGATCTTTGTGACATGGGGTCGTGAATTATCATGCTGAAACATGAGGACAAGAGCCTCATTAGAGTCTGTGGAGAGTGGTGGCTGCAAGGCCTGTGGAAGCCGAGAGGAGGAGGGCGGGCATGTCAGCTGTGTGGAGGTCGTCGTCACCAGCAACGAGAGCACTACGTCCTGCAGCTGCCCAGACAGCAACGTGCCCATCCTGGGCTCTCCCAAAGTCAAGAAAGGTAATGCTGCCACCACCATCCAACCATCACTCAAGACCAGACACCTGACCCTTGGTAAGATCAATCTTACCAATGATGGCCATATTTCTGAAATGTATTTATTTGATGAAGGGACCATGTACAATTTAAACGTAAATCTCAATAGGAAATGTGATGTATTATATCATAGCTAGACAGCTAATTGCCCCATGTAGCTCAGTTGGTAGAGCATGGCACTTGCAACACCAGGGTTGTGGGTTTGTTTCCCACGGGGGGGAAGTATGAAATTTTTTTTTTTTTATTACATTTACATTTTCATTTACATTTTAGTCATTTAGCAGACGCTCTTATCCAGAGCGACTTACAGGAGCAATTAGGGTTAAGTGCCTTGCTTAAGGGCACATCGACAGATTTTTCACCTAGTCAGCTCGGGGATTAGAACCAGCGACCTTTCGGTTACTGGCACAACGCTCTTACCCACTAAGCTACCTGCCGCCCTCACTAACTGTAAGTCGCTCTGTATAAGAGCGTCTGCTATATGACTAAAATGTAAATGTAATGAGGTGATGGCGGCGGATGAATGGCACGAAAATGGGCCTCAGGATCTCGTCATGGTATCTCTGTGCATTCAAATTGCCATCAATAAAATGCAATTGTGTTCGTTGTCTGTAGCTTATGCCTGCCCATACCATAACCCCACCGCCACCATGGGGCACTCTGTTCACAACATTGACATCAGCAATCCGCTCGCCCACACAACACCATCCACGTGGTGTGCGGTTGTGTGACCGGTTGGATGTACTGCCAAATTCTCTAAAATGACGTTAGAGGTGGCTTATGGTAGAGAAATTAACATTCAATTCTCTGTCAACAGCTCGTGAACAATCCTGCAGTCAGCATGCCAATTGCACGCTCCCTCAAAATGTGAGATATCTATGGCATTGTGTTGTGTGATAAAACTGCACATATTAGAATTACCTTTTATTGTCCCCAACACAAGGTGCACCTGTGTAATGATCATGCTGTTTAATCAGCTTCTTGATATGCCACACCGGTCAGGTGGATGGATTATCTTGGCAAAGGGAAAATGCTCACTAACAGGGATGTAAACAAATTTCTGCACAAAATGTGAGAGAAATAAGCTTTTTGTGCGTATGGAACATTTCGTGGATCTTTTATTTCAGCTCATGAAACAGGGGACCAACACTTTACATATTGCGTTTATATTTGTGTTCAGTGTATTTTACTTTTGCAAAAAAAGTACTGTGTAGTTCCAGTAGTTAGCTACACCACTACATGGCAAAAAAAGTAATTAACTACTGAAAACACTAACAAGATTTGAATATAGTTCAACTACCACAAAGCACAGCAAAATGTAATCAAATTACTAGTTGAACTACATGTAGTTCACTACTCCCCATCACTTCATTTCAGCACAATGAACAGAGACACATGAAGCCAAGTCTCTCCTATTCCTGTAGTCTTTCTCCCTCGTTCTTTTGTTACAGGCTGCTGCTGCACCAATGAGTTAACTAACACACCCAGTCTCTCTCTGTTGCATGGGGCCATTTAGAATATAAGCACCATGGACATCAATATAGCCAAGTTGCATTTATTTTCCTTTCCAAGCATTGCTTGCAGTCTCAGAGCGTGCTGTTTTATGTCTGTTGGGGAGAGGACACACCTTTCCTTTACTCTTTATTGTATTGCTGCTGCACCAGTGATGTAGCAAGCGAACCCACCCAGACACACAGGGCTTTCTCCTTGTATTGCTGCTGCACCAGTGATGTAGCTAGCTAACCTACCCAGACACACAGGGCTTTCTCCTTGTATTGCTGCTGCACCAGTGATGTAGCTAGCTAACCCACCCAGACACACAGGGCTTTCTCCTTGTATTGCTGCTGCTCCAGTGATGTAGCTATCTAACCCACCCAGACAGACAGGGCTCTCTCCTTGTATTGCCGCTGCTCCAGTGATGTAGCTAGCTAACCAACCCAGACAGGTGAGGCTCTCTCCATAGCATGGAGTCATCATCCATCTCTGCTCCCTAAAACATTTCATGAGTGATTAATCAATACAGCAAGCAGACCAACAAAGCAAGGAGCAGCAGGCTGGGTGGGTGGGTGGGTGACACAACTGCACAGCATACTGACTGGCCTTCTATTTCCACAGACTCAACCGTTTACAACAAACATCCTCCCAACAGGTCCATATGTCCAGCTAACTAAAGGTACACACATAAAGTTACTAAATAATCACATAATACTAGAGACTAGGCTACTTCCTTATAATGTTCTCTTAGCTGGTAACAGAGATTTGAACATTGGCTTAAAGAAGAGAGGGAATACACAAGCAACAGGAAACCCCATAAGCCCCAATGAGCTTCACCTAAAAGGGCAGCCATCAATCCAGGAGAGTTTAACGTGGTTTTACAGCCTAACCCATCACAGCATTGAGGACAGTGGTCATTCAGTGTGGCAGCAAATGCATTGAATGTCGTAAAAACTGGGCAAACATCAGGAAAATCTGAATTTGGATCCCGTGATGCGGTTAGCCTCAGTTAGTGGGACCGCTATATCTGTCCAGGGATCCTGACAACCAAAAGTTTGAAGAGCTGCTTGGCCTAGCAGCTAGCCTAGCTGCTAACTAGCAATCAAGCTAGCAAGGTTTCTTTGACAGCTTGAACACAGCCCGTGACGCGGTTAACCCTTGTGGCTGGGACCGTGGATTATCCCAGGCTTGTGGCTGTCTAAATCCCTGCTGTTAGTTACTGTTTAAATCTGCCCTGCATCTTGCCCTATCTGGAACTGTGTGGAGTTCCAGCGTTGCTACCATGGCATGCAAAGCCAAAGGTGGGAGTAATGGAGAGGACAGTGTTTCTCTATCACAGGTTAAGGATATGTTAAATAAACAAAACGGGTTCTACATGCAGTTGTTTCAACAACAGGAAAAAAGCTTCAAGTGCTTTATCCAAATAGTGATGGACTCAAATAACAAAAGAATGGAGGAGCTGACTAGAGAGATCCAGGACCTTAAGAACGGTTTTCAGTTTTCCCAGGGAGAGGTGGATGTCCTGAAAGAGACTTGCAGCAAGATGACAACAAACTGTGAGTCCTCTCGAGATGACATCAGCACTTTCTGTGAATCGTTATTAACAATGACTGGGAAAACAGACTATCTAGAACACAGTTGTCAAACTCCTTCCACGGAGGGACGAATGTCTGCGGGTTTTCGCTCCTCCCTTGTACTTGATTGATGAATTAAGGTCACTAATCAGTAAGGAACTCCCCTCACCTTGTTGTCTAGGTCTTAATTGAAAGGAAAAAACAAAAACCTGCAGACACAAGGCCCTCCATGGAATGAGTTTGACAGCCTGATCTAGAAGGACAATCCAGGAGAAATAACATTGTTGTGGATGGCATAGCAGAGTCTTCACATGAGAACTGGGCCGAGTCTGAGGAGAAAGTAAGAAAAATGATTACTGAAGAGCTGCAGATGGATCATACGAAGATTGAGGTGGAGCACACACACAGGTCTGGAGAACATGTAACCAGCCCGTGGTCAAGTTCCTGAGGTTAAAGGACAAGATGGCTGTTCTGTAGAGTGCCAAAAACTTGAGAGGAACCAACATCTTCCTCAACAAGGACTTCTCTGAAGTAATTCCTTTGATGATACAGCAGTAGAAAATCAGGGATATAACATCTACAGAAAAGACAGGAATGCCTATGGGGGAGGTATTGCTGTATATGTTCAGAGCCATATTCCTGTATAGGTTAGAGAGGATCTCATGTCAAATGTTGTTGAAGTGTTGTGGTTGCAAGTTCACCTGCCTCATCTAAAGTATTTTCTTTTGGGGTGCTGCTACCAAGTGTTAATAGTCAGTATTTCGATAATATGTGTACAATGCTTGATAGTGTGTGTGTGATGTTATAAGAGAGGTCTATTTTCTGGGTGAGCTGAACATTGACTGGTTAGCAACTAGCTGTCCTGTCAAGAGGAATCTTCTAACTGTGACTAATGCCTGTAATATGACCCAGGTTATCACTTAACCAACTTGAGTACATACCAATAGTGTTGGATCTGTGACATCCACTATTAATTATATCTATCTTCGCTAATACTGCAGAGCTTTGTGTCAAAGCAATATCAGTTTCCATTGGCTGTAGTGACCATAACATTTGGGCAATAACAAGGAAAGCCTAAGTGCCAAAGGTTGGGCCTAAAGCAATTCATAAGAGATCCTACAAAATGTTTTCTCAGGACTCTTTTGTTGAAGATGTAAAACATTTATGTTGGTCTGATGTGTATGAGGAAGTGAATCCAGATGCAGCACTGGAAGTATTTATACAATTATTTATGGCAATTGTTGACAAGCATACACCTGTTAAGTAACTAACTATGAGAACTCTTACAGCCCCCTGGATTGATGACAAATGGAAAAATTGTATGGTTCAAATAAATTATGCAAAAGCGGTGGCAAACAAGTCAGGCTGCTCAGCTATTTGGTTGACATACAGTGATTCAAAATTCAAAAGGCACTCACAGGTGCATGGCAACAGCCGAACAAGATGAGAAAAAAGAAGAAACCCGCACACTGCTCTTGCTAGTATCACCGCTCCTCACCAAGCTTTACGCATCGGCCTCAAGGCCTTCGTAAAGCTTGGTGAGGAGCGGTGATACTAGCAGTGTGCGGGTTTCTTCTTTTTTCTCATCTTGGTTGACATACTGTAAATTGAGAAGTTTTGTGACTAAATGTAACAAAAAGAAGGAACAAATTATATTTTATATTACCAAACAAAGATAAATTACATAAATCACAATGGGAAAATACTTTGGAGTACCTTAAATTATATAATGGGCAGAAAACCCAATTTATCTCCATCGTTCATTGAAGTTGATTGGTCATTTATAACAAAACCTTTCGATATTGCCAATCATTTCAATTACTATTTCACTACTAAAGTGGAAAAACTCAGAAGTGAAATGACAACATTGAACAGTGAACCATTATATATTTTTAAATAAAATATCTAATAATGACAGAGAATGATTGCTGTTTTGAGTTTGTCAAGTTAATGTGGGAGAGGTGGAAAAACTATTGTTATCCATCAATAATGATAAGCCACCAGGTATAGACAGCCTTGATGGGAAACTATTGAGAATGGTAGCGGACTGTAGTGTCACCCCTATTTGCTATATCTTTAACCAAAGCCTAAAGGAATGTATGTGTCCACAGGTGTGGAATGAAGCTAAAGTAATTCATCTGCCTAAAAATAGTAAAGCACCCTTTGCTGGCTCTAACAGCTGCCCAATCAGTCTGCTGCCTGTTCTTAGTAAACTGATGGAGAGGATTGTGTTTGACCCAATACAATGCTATTTTTTAGAGAACAAGTTAACTACTGACTTTCAGCATGCATATAGAGAAGGGCACTCTACTTGTACTGCACTGACTCAGATGACTGATGATTGGTTAAAATAAATGTATAGTAAGACGATAGTTGGAGCTGTATTGTTAGATTTCAGTACAGCCTTTAATGTTACTGATAAACTTACTGATAGTAAGTCATAAACTCACTTGCTATGGCTTTACATCTGCCATCACATGGTTGGAGAGTTATTTATTCAATAGAACCCAGAGAGTGTTATTCAATGGAAGCTTCTATAATATCAGATATGTACAGTGCGGTGTACCTCAGGGCAGTTACCTTGAGCGGTTACTCTTCTCTATTTTTACAAATGATTTGCCACTGGTCTTACACAAAGCTAGAATGACTATGTATGCGGATGATTCCACACTCTACATGCCAGCACCTAACGCCAGTGAGATCAATAAAAAATTAAACAAGGCGTTATAAGTCAGTATCAGAATGGGTGATTAATAATAAACTGGTCTTAAATACATCTAAAACTAAAAGTATTGTATTTGATTCAAAACATTCTCTAAGACCTAAACCTCAACTGGAGTTGTACATAAAGGGTGTGACCATTGAGCAAGTTTAGGAAGCTAAACTCCTAGGTATAACATCGGATGGTCAATTATCATGGTCAAGTCATACTGACAAAGTTGTTGTGAAGATCGGGAGGGGTATGTCTGTTATAAAACGATGTTCTGCGTTTTTGACACAAAAATCAACTGTACTAGTTGTTCAGGCTCTGGTCTTGTCCCATCTTGATGACTGTCTGGTAATATGGTCAAGTGCATGAAAGAAAGACCTAGCAAAGCTGGCTCAAAACAGAGCAGCACACCTTGCATATACAAACTAACATCAACACCATGCATGCCAGTCTTTCCTGGTTGAGGGTTGACGAAAGATTAACTGCTTCTCTTCTTGTTTTTGGTTTTTCCGTTTATATTTTGAGGTAGCACGTAGGGCGCACCAATTGGTGTCACCTCGTTAGTAAGTATGTGTTACACCTGTGCTGGCTTGTCCATCTCGTTAGTCAGAAGGTGTTTCACCTGTGCTAGCCCAGGTGATATTTAAGAGTGGCTGGCCCAGTGCTCCAGTTGAGCTTGAGAGATGTTGGGAGAGCTACACTTAATGTCAGCTGAGATGAGATTTCAAGCTCAACCTATTTAAGTTTGAAAGAAGCCAGATTTTTGGTTTCCCTGTTTGTTTTGCTCCATATTCTTTTTACTCCCTATCCTAAGTTGTTGTGGTTTTTTCTTTAAGTTTGTATTTTCGGAGGCAAACAAACCTAGTGGCTTTGTCAACTTTCAGTGGGCACCCACATGTGTGCCTTTCAGAACCCCTTTTGAACCCCGTTTTGTTTTGTTTTTCAGTGATTTTCCTTGTTAGTTCCCTTTGTTGTAAGCGACATTTTGAGTTTGTCTTGTGGGAATGTAACATTGCATAATCAAATAACATTCAGCTCAGACACCCATACATCCCCACAAGACATGCCACCAGGGGTCTCATCACAGTCTCCAAGGTCAAAACAAATTCACGGCAATGCACAGTTTTATACAGAGCCATGATTGCATGGAACTCCCATCCTCCATCTCCAATTACTCAAGCAAACAGCTAAATTAACTTTAAAAAAACAGATTAAACAATAACTCATGAAACAATAACTCATGAAACAGCAGGGACCGTGAGGGGACACAAACACACACACATAATTTTTTAGTTGAATTGTTTGTATAATTGTTTTGTTGTATTGTTTGTGTGACTGTCCTTGTCTATCAATGTATCAGTGTTTTGTTACTTTTCATGTGTTGTGTTTTTTAGTGGACCCCAGGAAGAGTAGCTGCTGCTTCTGTAAAAGCTAATGGGGATCCAAATAAACCAATCTGTTGTCAGTGAGAGGAATAAGGACAACTGAAATTGTTGAATGAATTGGCAGATAGTAAGACATAATTATGAGATAGTAAGTCATAATTATGAGATACCTTTAGGCGATCTGTATCACATGAATCCAATGTGCACTTTGCATCAGGCCCTCCTCAACTTTCAAGGATAACCTAATGTATATCCTATAGTCAATCATGTGTGTGTTTTTATTTTATTTATTTATTTAACCTTTATTTAACCAGGTAAGCCAGTTGAGAACACGTTCTCATTTACAACTGCGACCTGGCCAAGATAAAGCAAAGCAGTGCGATAAAAACAACACAGACTTACACATGGGATAAACAAAAACATACAGTCAATAACACAATAGAAAGTGTGTGCAAATGTAGTAAGTTATGGAGGTAAGGCAATAAATAGGCCATAGTGCAAAATAATTACAATTTAGTATTAACACTGGAGTGATAGATGTGCAGAAGATGATGTGCAAATAGAGATACTTGTCACGATCGTCGGGAAGCGAGGAGGACCAAGGCGCAGCGTGGAAGGTGAACATACTTATTTATTAAATGATTACACGAACAAAACAAATCGATACGTGACGTCCAAAGGTGCAAAACACAAACCTACACAGGAACAAGATCCCACAAACACTGTGGGAAAACAGCCTGTCTAAATATGGTTCCCAATCAGAGACAACCAGCAACAGCTGACACTCGTTGCCTCTGATTGAGAACCACTCTGGCCAACATAGATCTACATGAACTAGAATAAACAAAGAACACTCACACCCTGGCTCAACATACAAGCGTCCCCAGAGCCAGGGCGTGACAATACTTGGGTGCAAATGAGCAAAATAAATAACAATATGGGGATGAGGTAGTTGGGTGGGCTAATTACAGATGGGCTGTGTACAGGTGCAGTGATCCGTAAGCTGCTCTGACAACTTTTAGTGAGGGAGATAAGTCTCCAGTTTCAGAGATTTTTGCAGTTCGTTCCAGTCATTAGCAGCAGAGAACTGGAAGGAGTGGCGGCCAGTGTGTGTGTGTGTGTGTGTGTGTGTGTGTGTGTGTGTGTGTGTGAGAAGGTTTGTGGTGATATTGTTCCATATTAATGGATTGTAGAGTTTTGTTGATGTGGGTCGGTGCCTGTTTGATAACATCTGGTGCCATCAGATTTAATTAATTCAATTAAATCCATTAAAGGGGCAATCTGGGATTGTTACATCAATTTCTGGACTTTTAAATTATAGCCATTGATTCTTGAAGAATGTAACTTAAAAATGCCTTATGAGTAACAGTCTTACCCCATCAGAACCCAAAATATAAGCTTGTTTTTCTCCATTGTTTGTAACCAAAAACTGTATAGCTTCAAAACATGGTTAAAACTTTCATTTTGATCTCATGGATGGTCAGTCCTGTCCATATGTCAGACTCTTCCTAGAGCTGGCCACCCGGCCAAACTGAGCCTTGGTCAGGGAGGTGACCAAGAACCCAATGGTCAATCTGACAGAGCTCTAGAGTTCCGGAAGGACAACCATCTCTGCAGCACTCCACCAACCAGGCCATTATGGTAGAGTGGCCAGACGGAAGCCACTCCTCAGTAAAAGGCACATGACAGCCCACTTGGAGTTTGCCAAAAGGCACCTAAAGACTCTCAGACCATGAGAAACAAGATTACCTGGTCTGATGAAACCAAGATTGAACTCTTTGGCCTGAATGCCAAGCGTCACTTCTGGAGGAAACGTGGCACCATCCATACGGTGAAGCATGGTGGTGGCAGCATCATGCTGTGAGCATGTTGTTCAGCGGCAGGGACTGGGAGACTAATCAGGATCGAGGGAAAGATGAAAGGAGCAAAGTACAGAGAGATCCTTGATGAAAACATGCTCCAGAGCGCTCAGGACATCAGACTGGGGTGAAGGTTCACCTTCCAACAGGACAACAATCTTAAGCACACAGCCAAGACAACGCAGGAGTGGCTTCGGGACAAGTCTCTGAATGTCCTTAAGTGGCCCAGACAGATCTCTGGAGAGGCCTGAAAATAGCTATGCAGCAACACTCCCCATCCAACCTGACAGAGCTTGAGAAGATCTGCAGAGAAGAATGGGAGAAACTCCCCAAATACAGGTGTGCCAAGCTTGTAGCATCATACCCAAGAAGACTTGAGGCTGTAATCACTGCCAAAGGTGCTTCAACAAAGTACTGAGTAAAGGGTCTGAATACTTATGTAAATGTATTATTTCAGTTCTTTTATAAAAATAAATTAGCAAACATTTCTAAAATCCTGTTTTTGCTTTGTCATTATGGGGTATTGTGTTTAGATTGATGAGGGGGAAAAAACAATTTAATAAATTTTAGAATAAGGCTGTAACCTACCAAAATGTGGAAAAAGTCAAGGGGTCTGAATACTTTCCGAAGGCACTGTATCTCATAATAATGACTTACTATCTCATAATTATGACTTATTATCTCATAACAATGGAAAATCAAATCAAATCAAATTGTATTTGTCACATACTTCGTAAACAACAGGTGTAGACTAACAGTGAAATGCTTACTTACGGGTCCTTTTCCAACAATGCAGAGTTAAATATAAAGATACAAAAAAATATATATATATTTGAAATAGTGACACGAGGAATGTGTGTGTGTGGGTGTGTGTGTGTGGCATCAGTATGCATGTGTTATGTGTGTGTGTGTGTGTGTGTGGGTGTAGAGTCCAGTGTGTGTGTGCATAGAGAATTAGTGCAAAAAAGGATCAATGTAGGTAGTCCGGGTAGCTTTTTGATTAGCTATTTAGCAGTCTTGTTTAGCAGTCTTATAGCTTGGGGATAGAAGCTGTTCAGGGTCCTGTTGGTTCCAGACTTGGTGCACTGATACAGCTTGCCGTGCGGTAGCAGAGAAAACAGTCTATGGCTTGGGTGGCTGGAGAATGTTTTGGGCCTTCCTCTGACACCGCCTGGTATAGAGATCCTGGATGGCAGGGAGCTCGGCCCCAGTGATGTACTGGGCCTTACTCACCACCCTCTGTAGCGCCTTGTGGTCGGGTGCCTTGCAGTTTCCTTACCAAGCAGTGATGCAGCTGGTCAATATGCTCTCAATGGTGCAGCATTATAACTTTTTGAGGATCTTTTCAACCTCCTGAGGGGGAAGAGGCGATGTCGTTCCCTCTTCACAACTGTGTGGGTGTGTGTGGACCATGTTCATTCCTGCGTGATGTGGACACCGAGGAACTTGAAGCTCTCGACCCGCTCCACTACAGCCCCATCGATGTCGATGGGGAATGCTCACCCCTCGGTTTCCTGTAGTCCAAGATTAGCTCCTTTGTCTTGTGATGTTGAGGGAGAGGTTGTTGTCCCGGCACCACAATGCCAGGTCTCTGACCTCCTCCGTATAGGTTGCTATAGGTGGTAGGACTGCGGTGATCAGTCCTACCACTGTCGCGTCATCAGCAAACTTGATGATGGTGTTGGAGTCGTGTGTGGCCACGCAGTCGTGGGTGAACGTTTTTGGGCATGGGGACTATGGTGGTCTCCTTGAAACAAGTTGGTATTACAGACCGGGTCAGGGATAGGTTGAACATTTCAGTGAAGACACTTGCCAGCTGGTCAGCGCGTCCTGGTCTTCCGTTTGGCCCCGCGGCCATTGCGAATTACCAGCTAGCACATAACGTTCTGAGAACCATATGTTTCTTAGAGCTTGGTGAGAGCGCGGTTGTTCTATAGTTATTTTGCAATCTTCCTACAACTTTCTGGGAATGGTGCAGGATAGTTGCTTGGCTTCGGAACATTCTCAGCACATTTAAGAAACTTGACAACAAAAAAAAGATTTTATTGGTATTTCATTACTTTAACAGAACATTTCCTAAAAGTTCAAACCTTTCATTTCAATTTTGGTCATGTTCTAGGAACGTTCTCCAACTGGTGTGACATTGGGAATGTTCTCAAATAGTTCAGAGAATGTTAAGAAACAATGTTCTTCTGTGGGAATTTCAGGTTTCCTCATGGTTCTATTTAAAGTCATGTTCTCAAATTGTTCCGAGAACGTTAAGAGAACCTTCCATAAAAACCACAAGAATACTTCAGTAATGTTCAGAGAAGATTCTAAGAATGTTATTTCAAAAACGTATACATTCCATTCTCAGCATCAACAAAACGACATCTTCTATCTTGGTAAGTGTGTTCAGGTGTGTTGCTCGTGCCCACTAATTGGCCACACCTGATCTTAATGACAACTTGTTTCCTTTGAAATGGGGTCTGTTTGAATAGACTAAAATGAACAGCTAAAACACATGGCATGCTAGCTCCATCCTGGTGGTCCAGTGGACTAATTCCATGGATAGAGAATAGAAGATCATAGGTTTGAATCTCACTGACGGCGTGCCACAATAAAAAAGAAATGTGTTTGCATGATTAATGAGTTCAAAACAGTTAACCTAAGCTAGCAGTGTTATGAAAAGTCTTACTGAAACATGTTCTCAAATAACCTATAATTTCTTTTCTCAGAACTTTAACAAAACCTCAGAGGAAAACCGGTCAGGAAACATATGGCTTTGTTCCCAGAACTAATGGGAAACAAAAAACATACATTCCCACAATTTCCAAGGAACCAAATGTGCTAGCTAGGCGTTAACCTGTTTAAAGGTCTTACTCACATTGGCTACGGAGAGTGAGAGCACACAGTCGTCCGGAACAGCTCGTGCTCTCATGCATGGTTCAGTGTTGCTTGCCTCGAAGCGAGCATAGAAGGCATTTAGCTCATCTGGTAGGCTCACGTCGCTGAGCAGCTCGCGGCTGGGTTTCCCTTTGTAATCCCTGATAGTTTGCAAGCCCTGCCACATCAGTCAAGCATCAGAGCCGGCATAGTAGGATTTGATCTTTGCCTGTTTGATGGCTCGTTGGAGGTCGTAGCGAGATTTCTTACAAGTGTCCAGATTAGTGTCCCGCTCCTTGAAAGCGGCAGATGTAGCCTTCAACTCAGTGCGGATGTTGCCTGTAACTCAAGGCTTCTGGTTGGGGTATGTACGTACGGTCACTGTGGGGCAGAGTATGTGAGCAGACCGGAGCTGGAGCGGAGCGTGCCCAATTTGACTGGAGCGTGGAGCAAGATTCCCAAAGGCTGGAGCGTCGGCCTTCTCGCTCGCTCCGATTTAGCTCCAGTAGCACTAACTTCGCGAGCTCAGGGCATGCCCGCCCCAGCATGCATTCGTAGCATGCATTTGGAGATTTAATAGAAAGAGAAGGGAACATGAAGAAGACAACTGAGTGTCAGTCTAGTAGTCTACCATACCTCTTTGTTAGCTGTAAACATCCATATGATTAGGACCCATTGGGATTGGACAATTGAAACAACAATACTGATGGACACAACTGTGTCCGATCGGGCAGCCGAGCGGAAATGGAGGAAAACTAGACTCCCTGCAGACCTGTCATCTTTTCACTCCCTCCTCTCTACATTATCTTCCTCTGTTTCTGCTGCTAAAGCCACTTTCTACCACTCTAAATTTCAAGCCTCTGCCTCTAACCCTAGGAAGCTCTTTGCCATCTTCTCCTCCCTGCTGAATCCTCCTCCTCCTCCCCCTCCCTCCTCCCTCTCTGTGGATGACTTTGTCAACCATTTTGAAAAGAAGGTTGACGACATCCGATCTTCATTTATTAAGTCAAATGACACCGCTGGTCCTGCTCACACTGCCCTACCCTATGCTTTGACTTCTTTCTCCCCTCTCTCTCCATACGAAATCTTGCGACTTGTGACGGCCGGCCGCCCAACAACCTTTTTCGGAGACCTTCTCCCTTACCTCACCTACCTCATCAACTCATCCTTGACCGCTGGCCATGTCCCTTCCGTCTTCAAGAGAGCGAGAGTTGCACCCCTCCTGAAAAAACCTACACTCGATCCCTCCGATGTCAACAACTACAGACCAGTATCCCTTCTTTCTTTTCTCTCAAACTCTTGAGCGTGCCGTCTCTAGCCAACTCTCCTGCTATCTCTCTCAGAATGACCTTCTTGATCCAAACCAGTCAGGTTTCAAGACTGGTCATTCAACTGAGACTGCTCTTCTTTGTGTCACAGAGGCTCTCCGCACTGCTAAAGCTAACTCTCTCTCCTCTGTTCTTATCCTTCTAGACCTATCCGCTGCCTTTGATACTGTGAACCATCAGATCCTCCTCTCCACCCTCTCCGAGTTGGGCATCTCCGGCGCTGCTCACTCTTGGATTGCGTCCTACCAGACAGGTCGCTCCTACCAGGTGGAGTGGCGAGAATCTGTCTCCGCACCACATGCTCTCACCACTGGTGTCCCCCAGGGCTCAGTTCTAGGCCCTCTCCTATTCTCTCTATACACCAAGTCACTTGGCTGTCATATCCTCACATGGTCTCTTCTATCATTGCTACGCAGACGACACATAATTAATCTTCTCCTTTCCCCCTTCTGATAACCAGGTGGCGAATCGCATCTCTGCATGTCTGGCAGACATATCAGTGTGGATGTCGGATTACCACCTCAAGCTGAACCTTGGCAAGACGGAGCTGCTCTTCCTCCCGGAGAAGGACTGCCCGCTCCATGATCTCGCCATCACGGTTGACAACTCCATTGTGTCCTCCTCCCAGAGTGCAAAGAACCTTGGCGTGACCCTGGACAACACCCTGTCGTTCTCCGCTAACATCAAAGCGGTGACCCAATCCTGCAGGTTCATGCTCTACAACATTCACAGAGTATGACCCTACCTTACACAGAAAGCGGCACAGGTCCTAATCCAGGCACTTGTCATCTCCCGTCTGGATTACTGCAACTCGCTGTTGGCTGGGCTCCCTGCCTGTGTCATTAAAACAATACAACTTATCCAGAACACTGCAGCCCGTCTGGTGTTCAACCTTCCCAAGTTCTCTCATGTCACCCCACTCCTCCGCACACTCCACTGGCTTCCAGTTGAGGCTCGCATCTACTACAAGACCATGGTGCTTGCCTACGGAGCTGTGAGGGGAATGGCACCTCCTTACCTTCAGGCTCTGATCAGACCCTACACCCAAACGAGGGCACTACGTTCATCCACCTCTGGCCTGCTAGCTCCCCTACCTCTAAGGAAGCACAGTTCCCGCTCAGCCCAGTCAAAGCTATTTGCTGCTCTGGCACCCCAATGGTGGAACAAGCTCCCCCACGACGCCAGCACAGCGGAGTCACTGACCACCTTCCGGAGACACTTGAAACCCTACCTCTTTAAGGAATACCTGGAATAGTATAAAGTTATCCTTCTTCCCCCCAAAAGGTGGTTGTCCCACTGGCTATCATAAGTTGAATGCACCAATTTGTAAGTCGCTCTGGATAAGAGCGTCTGCTAAATTATGTAAATGTAAAGGAATATAAGTATCCCAAGATGACAGAGATCGAACCATAGAGATACAATATAACACTATTTATTTATGTGGATTGAACATCCAATATGAGCCTGCACTCCCATGCCATCTGAGTGTCCTATCTGCTGTGCTGTCTGAGACTGAGACGTACAGTACATTAGGAGCAGTTATCAGGGCTGATGGATGACAGGGCTGATGAAGAGAACACAGGTCCCTAACGACAGACAGACAGACAGGAAATGAGACGTGCCAACGAGGGCTGTCTCTCTGCCCCAAAACTTCAATCAGAAACACCAGCCGTCGTATTTGAGCAGACCTCCTGAACCTGAGGCCACATTACCAGGCTGTCAGTTAGACCAGGCAGAGACAGCAGAACAGCCTTATGATGAAAATGATGATCTCAGTATGACCTCCCTCCTGTGCTCAAAGGCTAATTCTGGCACTCATTCAATGTGATTATTAATCATGCTAATTGTGACACTGTCCGTGTCCGAATACCCATACTTGCATCCTAAAAAATAGGCTGTTTGAGTATGTGAAAATTGAGTATACTTTAAATGATCGGATGTCATTCTCATTTTGGCTTTGACAACAGCTGATCAATTAGATATGGGGATGCGCTACCGAAATCAACAAATAGCGGGAAACAAAGCAATCGCGCATGAATGTTTTATAGTATGTGAATTTTATACTAATTTCGGCTCTTCATCAAGTAGAATTCGATGTACACTTTTCCATAATGCATTGGAAGAGATGTGCTGCAAGTGATAGGCCCTAGTTCTCTTCAAGTAGCCAAACAACAAAACTAGGCTACTTAATTGGGAAGATGCCGAATAGCGAAGCTTCTGCGGTGGTGTTCAAATGTAGGCTAAGTAGTTTTTGTTCTCCTTAAAGTGATCACAAGTATTGCATCATAGGCTACATCTTTGAAAACAGAAGTATTTTTTCTCATTGAAAAGTGTTTGTTCTCTTGGCCTTCCTCAGAGCTTTTAAACTAAATACTTAACCATCTTTTGATTTCTGAATGTGTCGGCACCGGGGACTCAGGATGTGGCTGCTTTATTGATGTTATGTTATTTAGGCCTTTTGATTTTAACATATGGATTGTTTTAGTTTTGTAGGCTAGGCTACCTATTTAATGATTTACAATTTTGGATCAAGCCTTAGCAGTCATTCTGATCTCGTTCCCAATGATCAGTGCTTTAGTTTATTATGTTTGATTTGAAAAGTTTTGGTGTGTGTACTAGACTATTTGATTTAATTAATATACATTACAGTACTTTGGTTTCACTACATTGAAATGAAACCAAATGATCTGTTTCAGGCTTCAGTCCCATATAGCCCATTTAGGATAGATGGGCTACGGTATAGGTCGAATGTGATAGGCTGCCTATAACCAGCCAGAGTAGGCCTATAACTCCATTCCTATTCTATTCAGAGTTAAGCAAAATTAAGACTTGGAAATTTGCTATTATCAGGTGTCCCGTATACGGGATGGTTGAGCTGACATTCCTGGGAGTGTGTAAATGTACACCTTTTCAAATCATAGTCGCGCACCTCATGTAGCCTAGCCCATAGGCCTATATGTTTTGATAAGGTTTGTATCACAACTAAAGTGACCAAATAACTTCTTAAAATTAAACACATTAATCTGCTTTACAACCGGTGTAGCGCCTCACTGGCATACATAGGCAGCGTGTGAGTTTCAAGTTTGGGGAAGATCACCATAAAAATGCACCTTTATAATAAAGCATTACATGCATAATTGCATTTGCGGTCACTTTTGAGAATGGTGTTTTCCCTCTAATTGATTGTATTTAGGAACATTTGTGCTTATAGTTTAGTGCCATGTGCACATTGCTGCACTTATAATGTGAAGAAATAGCCTAATAGTTTATCAACATTTTAAGCTAAACATTCTGATCTGTTGCATCAGCCTCATGGCTTTTAAACGTTTTTTTGATGTGAGTGGGTGTATTCATTTGGGATCTATCGCATCCCACAACTGTCCCAGACTATGTTTGGAATATTTATTTCTCGCACAGAAGGATAAGTTGACCAATAGAATAGGGCAACTTTTGTACTATGGGGGATAGTAGATTGACATAGGCTAGTGCTTTTGCTGTTCGTAAGGCCTACTCATCTTGTTGGCTGATGAAAAGTAAATGTGGACAGTTCTTCTAACATCTTCAATATTTGCCTCAGAATTTGATAAGAACGACGCACGCAGTTGCGTCCCCGATGTGTCTGTCTTCACATGTAGCCTACTTCGGAGCTGAGATGCCTGTGAGAAAGACCCGATCACGTGACAGGCATTGGCTATTAAGAATTGAGATATCTGAGACAGCCATGTGAGTGTGAGGTCCTTCGGAGCATGCAGACGGGAGAAGGGAATTATAATTATTATATTCAGCCCAAGGGCACAACGGCCACACAAGGGGGAAGCCCCCGGAAAATTCGAGGCATTATCAAGTGCTTGTCAAATTGTGAATGAGAGACTGATGAAGTATGTGCAGCCTGCACAAGAAACAAAGCAGAGCTCATGCCTTTTCAAATCATCATTAGAGTCGCATCATGCAGCCTTAAGACATATTACAAATCTAAACATATAGCCCAACGTTTGTATCACAACTAAAGTTGCATAAATAACTCTAAATTAAGCAGAATAGCTGGATGTGCGCACTCCATCAGAAATCGTTTGGAGAAAATATCCTTTCTATTTTATTTAGCTATGTTCAATTGTATTCTTCATACTATAAAATAATGCCACGGAATTTTAAGCAAATCTTGTCTGCTAAATGAACTAGTGTAGCCCATAGCCAGATCAGGGACAACACAGAGTATGCTATTCTGTTCTTCTGAAATAGACTACATTTTCTTCATATCATGTTTCTTTAGACTGGTCTAAAATAAATAATGGTTTTATTGTGATGATGTAGGCTATATTAAATGAATTTATTAGATGTTCCAAAGGTCTGCATCAGTGGCTTGTAGGCTATGCGTGAAAGCCAGGAGATGATACATGCGTTTATGTTAATTAATGGTCAATTACCGTGAGACCGGCAGTTATTTGCTTGACAATCACTGGCTGACAAAATGTCATGATCACCACAGCCTTAATCCCTCCTCACACTTGAGTCTCAACTTCAGCATTTTTCGATGATGTCACAGGTAAATGTAATATGTACAGTAGGGTGAACTCACGTTATAGAGGATGTCCACCCATCCCTCCATGGTGATGCACTGGAAGACGGTCAGAATAGCAAAAAGGATGTTGTCAAAGTTGGTAATGCCGTAGTTGGGGCCGATCCAGTATTCCTGACACACAGTGCCATTTTCACAAGTCCTCGCTGGAGCCTCCATACCACAGGGGAACTCTGCTGCCTGCTCACCTGAGACACACACACATACACACACACACACACACAACCACAACCAGGTCGGCTCTGTGCGCTAACATGCAAACACAGTAGCTCCCAGAACTATAGGCTTTAGATCAGCACATAATTTATATAAACTCTACATATGTTATAAGTTATAGCAGTTACACAAAACAAAGGTGACTAAGATTTCATAGCGATGTGCATTGTGCATACAGTGGGGGAAAAAAGTATTTAGTCAGCCACCAATTGTGCAAGTTCTCCCACTTAAAAAGATGAGAGAGGCCTGTAATTTTCATCATAGGTACACGTCAACTATGACAGACAAATTGAGGGAAAAAAATCCAGAAAATCACATTGTAGGATTTTTAATGAATTTATTTGCAAATTATGGTGGAAAATAAGTATTTGGTCACCTACAAACAAGCAAGATTTCTGGCTCTCACAGACCTGTAACTTCTTCTTTAAGAGGCTCCTCTGTCCTCTACTCGTTACCTGTATTAATGGCACCTGTTTGAACTTGTTATCAGTATAAAAGACACCTGTCCACAACCTCAAACAGTCACACTCCAAACTCCACTATGGCCAAGACCAAAGAGCTGTCAAAGGACACCAGAAACAAAATTGTAGACCTGCACCAGGCTGGGAAGACTGAATCTGCAATAGGTAAGCAGCTTGGTTTGAAGAAATCAACTGTGGGAGCAATTATTAGGAAATGGAAGACATACAAGACCACTGATAATCTCCCTCAATCTGGGGCTCCATGCAAGATCTCACCCCGTGGGGTCAAAATGGTCACAAGAACGGTGAGCAAAAATCCCAGAACCACACGGGGGGACCTAGTGAATGACCTGCAGAGAGCTGGGACCAAAGTAACAAAGCCTACCATCAGTAACACACTACGCCGCCAGGGACTCAAAACCTGCAGTGCCAGACGTGTCCCCCTGCTTAAGCCAGTACATGTCCAGGCCCGTCTGAAGTTTGCTAGAGTGCATTTGGATGATCCAGAAGAGGATTGGGAGAATGTCATATGGTCAGATGAAACCAAAATAGAACTTTTTGGTAAAAACTCTACTCGTCGTGTTTGGAGGACAAAGAATGCTGAGTTGCATCCAAAGAACACCATACCTACTGTGAAGCATGGGGGTGGAAACATCATGCTTTGGGGCTGTTTTTCTGCAAAGGGACCAGGACGACTGATCCGTGTAAAGGAAAGAATGAATGGGGCCATGTATCGTGAGATTTTGAGTGAAAACCTCCTTCCATCAGCAAGGGCATTGAAGATGAAACGTGGCTGGGTCTTTCAGCATGACAATGATCCCAAACACACCGCCCGGGCAACGAAGGAGTGGCTTCGTAAGAAGCATTTCAAGGTCCTGGAGTGGCCTAGCCAGTCTCCAGATCTCAACCCCATAGAAAATCTTTGGAGGGAGTTGAAAGTCCGTGTTGCCCAGCAACAGCCCCAAAACATCACTGCTCTAGAGGAGATCTGCATGGAGGAATGGGCCAAAATACCAGCAACAGTGTGTGAAAACCTTGTGAAGACTTATAGAAAACGTTTGACCTGTGTCATTGCCAACAAAGGGTATATAACAAAGTATTGAGAAACTTTTGTTATTGACCAAATACTTATTTTCCACCATAATTTGCAAATAAATTCATTAAAAATCCTACAATGTGATTGTCTGGATTTCTTTTTCTCATTTTGTCTGTCATAGTTGACGTGTACACAGTAAATTCCATAGTGTTAAATATGCAGTGTCAAAGTACATTGACTCTTACAGAGTTATTACTACAACAGTTGGAGTAAGATACCGCCCAGTGTTGGTGAAAAAGTACGTTGTTAAAAGACGCAGTGTCAGACGTACTCTGGAAAGCTCCGCCCACCTACGACTCGTCTCAAACGGACCACACATTTTCACGGCGCCATTTTCTTCATGTGGAATGACTGCGGTAAGTTTCTCCTAAGCGACTATACACACATTATTTGTCATTTTAACAGAAGCAGCATTTAAGAATTACTTTATATCGTTGCTAACAGTGCACTCTAGTTGGTTTTAGGTCTTAAAATGTCGAATTTTAAAAAGGCTAACGTTAACATGTTGTGACTGACTTCTGTCCAGTCCATGTGCCAGCAGTATTAAGCTAACGTTAATTAACATTAACTGACGAACATAACGTTCAAACTAGACAATGTCAGCCCGATTTATTGTAAGTTATGTTAATACAACGTGGAGGGGGGATTGTGTACTTCTTGTTAACGTTCAGATATTACAGGAACATAGCAAAGACTAAGGGGAGTTGGCTAAACTAGCTACAGTTAGCTACGTTAGCTTGACTGGCTAACTATGTGCGGGTGGCATGGATTTATTATGTTAACGGCGGGTAGACATTAACCTTGGACACTGCTTAAGCGGTGTGCCTTTATTTTTTTCCTGGATATTATACAAAATGACTTTCGGGTTTCAAAGCAGCAGCAGTACTGTTAAAATACTTAAGCACTATCTTAGCACACACTTATGGTGTAACGTTTAGCTAACATTATTCAATTCAATGTTATTTATATTGTCAAATCATAACAAGAGTTATCTCAAGACACTTTACAGACAGAGTAGGTCTAGACCACACTCTATAATATACCAAGACCCAACAATTGCAGTAATTGTGCGGGCAAGGCGGTAACATTAATGTTACAAGGATGAAAATCAGACGTTATCCTTTTTAATGTGTTTGACAGTAACTTCAATTTAACTGGCCATTTCTGCAAAAGTGCTGATCATTTCTCAGCACTTTGGTGGCTTGAAACAATATTTTTTCTTATATTTGAGGAAATACTGCTAAAATAAGACCATCAACTTTTTAACTGTGAGAAATTGTACTGATACTATTTGCAGGGAGCATGCTGCTTAAAGCTAAACTTGGAGATGTCCAAAAATTTGTCAGAATAACTGAGCCAAATCTGAAAGACTTTTTGATTGCAGGTAAGAATTTGACAATGTTAGTAATAACTGTCTGAATTTAGCTGTTTAAAATTGATATACTGGAATATTCCTAAAATGATGGGACATGTTAAGTTCTCAGGTTTTTGGAACTGGTCCATTTTTGTACGTCTAAATTTCTTCTGTTTTGCCCTTGGTAACTACACTTTAATTGTGGATGCATTGCTTAAGGTATAGTTATGATGCTACAAAAAAAAACATTTTAATCACTTAATAGTGTTTGTTTAAAACCTATTTTATAGGGTAAGGTAGGTGTACACAGTGAAATTATTATATAAATAATGATTTACTTTTGTTTACACAAGCTTTTATCCCTGTTTTTTCTAGCATTTGCAAAGTTTGGTGTCCCAGCTGTAACAGAAGGTGTGAAAATTGTTGACAGTTCAGGGACTGAATTGGATGATGATGTTTTTGAGGATATTATAAAGGATCCCTCAACTGGGGTGCTAACCATCAAATATGACTCAGGTTTGTTTCAGTTAATTAGACTAATTAATGAATACGTTATTTCTTTGTTTTATGAAGTTCATGGTGTCTATTAAATAAGTGTCTTAGATTATGAGGGAACTATATATAATTCTTTTTCTTCTAAAAATCATGGTTAGAATCTGTCTCCATGGTGGCCTCTTCTGAGCAATCCCAACCATCATCCCTTGATACCTTGGACTCTGAGGATACAGTCATTATTTCAGATAGCCCCTCCAGAAAACGCCAGAGGCTGGATACAGAAGCCAAGCAAGTAAGACAATTCTGACATTTTAAATTCTGTTCTTGAATCTGTTCTCAGAGAATTAAAATTACATTAATATACATTGTAAATTACATGGTTTCAAAACATTTTTGAAGTCCTGATTAGGGATGTCCCGATCAAGTTTTTTTAAGCGCCCTATCCGATTAAAAAAAGTATCTGCTGATATTGAGTCCTGATCAGATACTTTTATTTATTTATTGATAATACAGTGCACACTTCGAGTACATTCAAGTTATTGTCGCTGTCTGGAGGGAGTTTCTTACCATTATTGGCTTTTTCATTGGATTTTTGTAGCACTTGCAATCTTTGAGATTGGATCGGGACATCCTCTGACATCATATTAGTTTATTTCCAGTTTATTTGCAGTGGACATAACATGCAGAATTGTTATGCATTTTGTTTTAAGTTGGTGGAATCAGCTCTTACCAACAAAACCGGTGGGGAACGTATAATAAATGAATACAACCGAACCAAGTCCTTGACGGATGAAACAAGACGCAAAATGGTGAACATGCTGGCAGCTGACATGACAGAAATGAATGGGTAATTTGTTAATAGTCCTTGTGTTCTCAATCTGTAAATCTAAATCTGAATCTAAGTGAATATGACTGCACAATCCTTTCTTCTTCAATTTTGCAGTACATCTCCACCCAGACAGGTGAAAGAAATGTATGCCAAAGGAATAGTGACCTTATTCCCGTACCTCAGTGACCCATTCTCTAAGAATGGCTATGTGAGTTGCACACAGTAATAGTTGTAATGTTAAATATTATTGGAAGTTTTTGAATCCTACCAGACCATGTTGTTTTCAATGAAGTATCCATTTTTGTTATCCTTTCATCCTTCAAGGAGCATTATTATGATGGCGAGAGTGGAACTGGGTACTTGGCCTGGAGGATTAAAACTATTCAGAGAGGCACCGCCAAAGACAGGCGATCATCATTCGGAGGTAATACTGGAAAATGTATGGAACAAAACAGTTGCTAGATCAATAATTGCATTTGTTGCACTATTTCTCAGACATATAGTATAATGTGTAACTACATCCTTCAATTCTGCTAGCTCCCTCCCTCTTAGCAAATTTAAAGAAAATATGCATCAGAGACCTACAAAGGACTGTGACATAAGGGGGGGTTGCCTCGACACTGACTGGTCGAGGCAACCCCTGGCAAACTGGCCTTGCAAACTTTAGGGTGATTTAAACCAGTAGATGGCATTTTCATACATTTTTCAACCCACAAACTGCAGATTTCATAAATTGTGAAGAAATAATGTCAATATTAACACCAGCATTGATGCAGGGCTCCACACTAACTTTTTGTCTTGGTTGCACTTGTGCGCCTAACTTTTTTATTTAGGTGCACCAGCACAAAATGTAGGTGCACCCAAATTTTTTCCTTGCGTCGCCATTAACGCCACAATTTCAAGGTCACCTTTTTATCACGCTCCATATACATTCATATATATCATGTAACCACCCCCCCCCTTTGCTGTCCTCTGCCCCTCAGATGGCCAACACCTGTAATTTGGCCTTCTTCCCATTTGGCCTTGGCTAAACCAGCTTGCCACACTCCCTAGCATCAAACATATCATTCATATCATTTAGTTTACAGCTCAAAAAGTATATTTTACAGTGGAGTACTTCCTTTAAAAGTTAGCCAGGCTACTAAAACTTTTGACATGATTGAAATTTTCCCGTGTTGTGTAGAATCAGCCAAAGGATCAACTGGTGAAGACATGTCTGGAGGACCGACTGTCAGACGAGAATCCCAGTTTGTTCCAGAGACTGCCCTGACTGATGATGAGTGCAACAAAGCAATCTCACTGATGAAACATTCTGCTGATGCAGACACAATCAAGAAGAAAATGGAACTGACGTTTGTGTATCGCCGCAAAATGATCCTCGACCCCCAGCAGTCAAGCAACATACTGTCTGAGTTTCCACGTTTTAAAGACGTCAAAAGCTTGGTAATTATGTTATTTTGAAAATACTATGACAAGTGAATTGTTTTGTAAGACATTGTAGTGATACTAGCTAGCTAAACTAGCACGCAATACAATTTGATTGGCTGTCAAATAACTGAAATTGTCACCAACACCACCCCACTCCAGGTTGAACAGGATTTTGTTCTAATGTTCGGAGAGGATACCTCAAGCAAGCTTCTGGAAAGGTGGCCGGTCACGTTCAAGAAAAAGATCATCAAACAATGCAGAAAGCTTCCATCCACAAGTGAGCTTGAAGAACTCTTGCTGGCAGCTGATCCTCCTGAGGATGGCACTGAATTGGATGTTGACTTTGGTAAGATGCTTGTAAGCCTACCTTTTGTGTTGTATTGCAATATCAACATTATGTGTAAACATTTAAATATCAACATAATACTAAGAAGCTGGATCTGTGAAAGATTTACGAGTACGTTCTGTAGCAGTATATTGAACAAAACTTTTGAGATTTGACTCAGCCCTGTGGATGTTTTAGTTAGAGAACTTCTTGTGATGTAGAACTGCTGTCTGTCTGGGGGGTCTTTTGTAAAGAAAACAACGTAACTGAAGTGTGTTAACATTGAACTTGTGTTGTTACAGGTTGGGACAGTGATCTGTCATCGGTTTTACTGCTTATACACCTGATTCCACCCTCCGCTCAGGGTCGGAAGAGACCAGGAAAGGTTTCCGCATCCCAAGCAGAGAAACATCTTGTGGTATTCAAGAAGGTTTGTATTTTTTCTAATTTGTGGTATGAACACCTAATATTAGGCTACAAGTATTCATTCAATATTCATATTCAATAAGAGTAGTGTATTGGCTCTTTCTGCATATTCTACAACTACTTGGCCATTAACTACAGTTTTCCCTCATTTGTCTTCGCAGACCGGAACAAACATTCAAGAGCATCTCGATGCCATCACTACTAGCGCTCAGCCCTATCTCCTAGCTGTTGGAGTTAAGAAGAATGCAATCCACCAGTTCTTCATCATTATCGACAAGAATGCCATACCTTGCAGGTCAACCTCTTCTCTTGTTGCTTTTGACGAACTATTTAAGGCACATTTTGTGTTTGGCACATCCTACAACACCATGCTCCACAACATGTACACTTTCATCCAAACTACAGTGTACAGCATCGATGCTGGCAAGGTCAAAGAGAGCCCTCGTGTTGCTGAAATCAGGGCGAGGTTACTTCATTAGTGCTTGAAGTTTCTCCTCGAACATGAAGTGTTTTGTTTGTCAGGCTGAGTTATCGAGTTCAAATATGCTTGTTAGGCATTTACGATTAGTTCACGGTTACTTGCCTGGAAAAAATCTCCGGCTTAAATGTGCTCAGACTGGATGTGGCTGTGCGTTTGGTACGTTTTCTGGTTTTAGGAAACATTTAAACACAAAACACACTGAGTATATTGACCAACAGGTTGACCCTGATGTTTATTTAAGCAGCATTGGAGAGGCAGTGACCACTAATGTAGAGGAGACAGCTACAACGTCACGGACAGTTAATGAACACGAGGTAGCCACATCTACTCTGTTGAAAAAGTCCAACAGGAGCACTCTAGATATGTGTGCCTCTGCTGTTGCACAACTAAAAGCAGCTGGATTAAGTCAATCTACTGTAAATAGTTTTGTTTCCTCCATGGAAGAAGTGTTTTTTGAGATTCAAAGTCAAGCTACAGATGCAGCTTTGCAGTGCTTATCTCCACAGGAAACTGAAAATAAGAACAGAATAGAACAATCTTTGCAAAAGTTGGAAAACCCTTTCACACCCTTAAATTCAGAAGCTAAACGAAATAAACACTTCAAAGAGAAATGGGGAATCGTAGAACCTGTTGAAAAGGTGCTTGGCACAAGATTTGACAGCAGAAGAAACAAAACAACTGGGACATACGATCAGGTCGTTGTAACTGACAAGTTTGCATATATTCCTATTTTAGAAACACTAAAGGCCATTTTTCAAAACCCAGAACTTGCAGACATGTTCAAGCCCAGGCACATGCCCAAGGAAGGTGTGTATGCAGACTTGAGAGATGCCGCCTATTTTAAAAAAAGTCCCTTATTCTCTATAGAAAAAGATGCCATACAGATCCAGCTATTTTATGACGACTTTGAAACAGCAAACCCCTTGGGGTCTAAAAAGGGTATACACAAATTAGGTGCTATATACTTTACATTAAGGAATTTTCCCCCAATCTTTAATTCATCATTGATAAATATTCATTTGGGTGCTCTTTTCCATGCGCAGGACATCAAGCGTTATGGTTTTAATTTGATACTTGAGCCACTTGTCAGTGATCTTAAAGTACTCGAGACAGAGGGACTTAAAGTTCCCAGATTGAAAGATGTGATTCACGGTACCATAGTTCAGGTCACTGGTGATAATCTTGGGTTGCATGGTTTATTTGGCTTTGTGGAGTCATTTGGGGCAAGGTATTGTTGTCGTTTCTGTCTCCTTGAGAAAGATTGTTTTCAAACTGTGTTCTGTGAAGATGATCCAAAAGTTGTACTACGAACTATCGAGATGCACAAACTGCACTGTCAAACTTTACAAACAGATCCTACACTACCTCATATCTATGGTGTCAAACGCATTTGTCTGCTGAATTCACTACAGTATTTTAATACAGCCAACAATTTTTCTGTAGATATAATGCACGATATTTTAGAAGGAGTTGCTCAGTTTGAAGTCAAACTTGTCCTGCAGTACATTAAGGAAAACTTCCTAAATGCTGAACAACTGGCTGGTAGAATACATGCTTTTGACTATGGATACAATCAGCAGCGAAACCGTCCACCTAGAGTAAAGTTGTTTGATGGAAGTAATGATTTGGGGTTGAATGCTATACAGTCTTGGTGCTTATTACGTAATATGCCTTTGCTATTTGGTGATTTAATACAGTCAGATGACCAGCACTGGCATCTTCTACTTTTGCTTCTACACATTGTTAACATTGTATTTTCCCCAGTCCTTACAGAAGGCATGACCATTTACCTCAAACATTTAATCATTGATCATCATCAGCTCTTCAAGCAGTTGTTTCCTGCAATCAATCTCTTACCAAAGCATCACTTCATGATTCATTACCCTCGTAATATAAAAAACATCGGCCCAGTTCTGCACATGTGGTGCATGCGTTATGAAGCTAAACATAATTTTTTTAAGAAGCAATTAAAAAGCTTTAAAAATGTAACAAAAACATTAGCCAAAAAGCACCAAAGTTGTATGGCAATGTATCGAGAGTCCTTTAGCAAGGAAAGATTAACTTTAGGTTCGGGGAAGATGGTAACACTTAGTGAGCTCAAAGAAGGTCCCGAGATTGCTTTAAAATTTGGGTCTGTATTGTCTACCAGTGTGTTTTCTGCCAAGTGGATCAAACATCATGGTACAGAGTACCGCCGTGACTTCATTATCTGTACTGAGGTAGCATTTGAGATGCCTGTATTTTGTAAAATCAAAATTATTGCTGTGAAAGATGACTGTGTATTGCTCTGTGGAAAACTGATGGAAACAGTGTGTTTTGATTACCATTACTATGCCTTTAAGGTCAGGATGCATCCAGACAGGGTTCAAAAGGTGATCAACATTACTGAACTGTGTTACTTTAAACCTTTTGATGTTCAAATGAAGTATGGAACGACAGATTCCTCCTTGTATGTTGTTCCCTATTGCCATTTTATGGAAACCTAAGGTCAATGTTTTAAAAAGGGATTTGTATTCTTAATATATTTTAGCCTGACATAGTTGAGCTGTTAATAAAAATTTGAAATGCATTATTTTGTGGTAAGTTGTGATTTTTACTCACTTAATGGAGTATTTGGTGTAATTTGACACTAAAAAAGTGTAAAATGAATACTGCTGAGATTTATTTCCGTGACACTATACGGTGTTAGAATTTGACTCTATTTGAGCTTGTTTTTCACTGCAAGATAGTCAATTATCAACACAATAGTGTGTAACATCAACACTTATCAGAGTTATTTTAACCTTGAGTGTCAACTCCATGCAGTGTTAAACTGGACTGGAATCAAACTCAATCAGAGTTGATTTGTTATTTTAGAAGAGTAAATGATTAACTCTTCCAAGGGTAATATTTACACTCTCCAGTGTTATTTAACCTTTAGTGTAAAATTAAAATAACACTATTCAGTGTAAGCGAGTGTTAAATTTTTACTCTATTTAGAGTTAATTTAACTCTAAAATGTTAACACTATGAAAAGAGTCAAATTAACACTATTTCAGGGTGGGACCATATACACTCAGAAATAGTGTTAAATTTAACTCTTTAAGTGTTACTTTAACACTTCAAAATTTACTGTGTACCTATGATGAAAATTACAGGCCTCTCTCAGCTTTTTAAGTGGGAGAACTTGCACAATTGGTGGCTGACTAAATACTTTTTTTCCCCACTGTACCTGTATCAGTCCTGAAGCAGGTCCGGTGGAACTTGCCCATGTAAAAGTCCAGGCCGATGATGGCAAACATGAGGATAGCAAAGAAGAGCAGCATGCCAATCTGCAGCAGAGGCACCATGGCTTTCATGATGGACTTTAGAACCACCTGAAGACCTGAGAGAGAGAGCACAACATTCTCACTTTACTCTCATGTTGTAGTATTAACATTGATCATAGGAGAGATCCCAAAAGGCTCTTTAAGTTCCTTTATTTAACATTTCTGGTTATCAGAATTACATATGATGACATGAACAAAAATGTAACATATAAATACATATTTTAATTCTTAAAATGACAAACTTCCAAAGTCATTGTACTTACTAGGGATTCCAGACACCAGTTTCAGTGGCCTCAGGACCCGTACTGCCCTCAGAGTTCTCAAGTCAAAGTCTGCTCCCACTGTAGCCAGCATCCTGTTCACAATCAAACAACAGACCAGGAGATGAACAATCAGACTGACAATACTACAATCTGTACCACTATCCATCATAAACACACAATATATAATTTACATTATGAACGATTGAGGAAATTCAAGAGCTTCAATAGAACATTCTTTCCCATCTCCAAACATTACATTCCTGAAAACAATGAGGAATGATTACTTATGTATTTTTATTACCACTATCTAGCATTTCAAGTCAATGTCGAATTTCTCCTACATTCATGAAGGACTTGTATGTGATATAAATCTAAATGTCTCTGAAAAAGACGGCCTACATTGTTGCATTTGATGGCTTTCTGTCCTGTAGCCTTCTCCAAGTGAGTACCTAAGTTAATATTTTATTATAAAATGTAATTATTTATGACAATACATAACTTTTTTTGACAATACCATACTTCGACAGCCCAGTTTTACCCTAACACCGTGGTCTGAAACTCCTGGTGTGCAGGCCAAATCGGCAAGTCACATTAAGATGGCTTGCAAAGTGTTCTATAATTCCTATGTGAATCCAGCCAGAGTTAGGGTAGCCAACAATTTGAATTTTTAATCTCCTGCTATTGAGTTTAGATAGGGAAGATTGATAGATGACACTACCTAAACCATCTAAACTGGAACAACCATCTCAATAATGGGTGAAATAAGTCCTACCACTTACAGATGGGATTAGTTCAGAAAAATTTATGTTATTTATCTTTGTGTAGTGTAAGACCAATGGGCAACCAGTGAAGAACAAACACCATTGTAAATACAACCCATATTTATGTTTATTTATTTTCCCATTTGTTCTTTAACTATTTGCACATTGTTACAACACTGTATATATACATAATATGACATTTGAAATGTCTTCTTTCGGAACTTCTGAGTGTAATGTTTACTGTTAATATTTATTGTTTATTTCACTTTTGTTTATTATCTACTTCACTTGCTTTGGCAATGTTAACATACGTTTCCCATGCCAATAAAGCCCTTATATTGAATTGAATTGAGAAAGGGAGGAGTGGAGAGAGGGAGGAGAGGAGGGAGGAGGGGATTTGCAATAGCTCCATTGCTCAGCCTCTCCAATCTGAGGGAGGGGACAGCAGAAAGTATGAGGGGGAGATAGAGATATTGGTGTAGCTGCTAGTGAATCCAATTTGTAAATGCAAAAGAAAGGTTTGAGCATTACCTAAAACACAGACTGTTTTTAGAATAATACGATCATGAAGTATCCTTCATATTAACCAGAATATTATACCTTGCTTTGTGATTACTATAAAATGTATGCCACTTTAGTACTGCAACAAAGATGTGATACCCCCAGAAAATAGGTTAACATAAGGAATGTAGGAGTGGGGTCTCTGCCAGTATAGCTTAACTGCAGGGTGGGGCAACCTAGAATTGTTGTGGTTCATTCCATTAAAACTGACATTTCCTTCATTTTCTCCTGGATGTGAATTAATCACAGCCTACTAATACACTCCCAGCTGGGATTACCTTCATTACAAAGGAAAGAATTAGGAAATGAAGTGAATCCCATTTTCCCCACATCAACTAGTACATATCAGACTCTAGAAAATATATGGTACGCTGGAGAGGAGATGGCCATCATCGCTTGCTTATGGCCACTACCAGTGAAATAACCCTGTCTCCTAGCATGACTTGCCTTGCTGTTCTAATGTTCCAGACTGCAGCTGGCATCCTGAAATATAGATCACTTATCTTCAGTGAAATCAGCCTCCCAAGACTCCCTCTCCTCTCTGCTCTGATCAGAGCACTCTGCTTTTCTGCCTGCCTGCCTCCCTCCCTGCCTTTTCTGCCTGCCTGCCTCCCTCCCTGCCTCCCTCCCTTCCTTTTCTGCCTGCCTCCCTGCCTCCCTCCCTGCCCTTTCTGCCTCCCTGCCTTCCTCCCTGCCTTTTCTGCCTCCCTCCCTTCCTTTTCTGCCTGCCTGCCTCCCTGCCTCCCTCCCTTCCTTTTCTGCCTGCCTGCCTCCCTGCCTATCTTTTCTGCCTCCCTGCCTTCCTCCCTGCCTTTTCTGCCTCCCTGCCTTCCTCCCTTCCTTTTCTGCCTGCCTGCCTGCCTGCCTGCCTCCCTGCCTTCCTCCCTGCCTTTTCTGCCTCCCTGCCTCCCTGCCTTCCTCCCTTCCTTTTCTGCCTCCCTGCCTCCCTGCCTTCCTCCCTTCCTCCCTTCCTTTTCTCCCTGCCTCCCTCCCTTCCTTTTCTGCCTGCCTCCCTGCCTTTTCTGCCTCCCTGCCTCCCTCCCTGCCTTTTTGCCTGCCTGCCGCTACAGAAAATACAGAAAGCCTCAGGTCCTGGTACATGCTCCTGACTGAACCAGTCCCAGCATGAGGCAACACACTGGTATGACCAACACACTGGTATGACCAACACACTGGTATGACCAACACACTGGTATGACCAACACACTGGTCCCTGGTATGGCCTCATTTTCAGGGCTTATATTGTAGCTTTACAATATATTGTTTAACGTTCCAAAAACAGGTTTGAGACGATGAAAGTGATGACAGTGATGGAAAAAAAGTGAACAAAATGATTAAAAGAATTGAAAACAGAATGTAATTCAGTTAGACAGAGGAGATATTGACAACCCAATTATCCGGTTTAGATTAATTATCTGGTTTAGATTTCGTTTTTTCAAACTCCTTGAACAAAAGGAGTGAAATGCTGCACGGGCCTGCACCAGTGGGAAAGGTAATCAAGGCCTGGATTGGCTGAAGTTCAACACCAACCCAACCAGGTCCTATCTGAGTCTGATATCACTGGGTTTTAAGTTCTGGCTGTGTCACTGCTTCAGCCACCAGAGAGGATAAAGCAGGTGTGTGTGTGTGTGTGTGTGTTTCCCCATCTCCAAAGTGGCCAGCATGGCTCAGAGGACACAGTGCAGTGAGAGGCCTACATTGGGCTGCTCCCAGGGGGCATTCTTTAAGCGGGTCAGAGACTCTCTCTGCCATCTCTCTATCTATACTTAAGCCTGCCAGCAGACAGAGCAGACAGATGGGGCACAGTGAGGGCAGTGAAAATACAGCGCCAGCCAAAGGAAGCATTAACATGTTGCCCCAACATTGCAGAGTAAGGGAGACCATAAAATGCTAGTCCCTTAAGTATAGGCCTACACTAAGCTGCTGTAAGAGGTACACTGTGTCAGATGTCTTTCTTCAGTAGGAATATAGAAGCTACATTATTCAACTTACTTTCCATTCAATTAACTAAATTGACCATAGCTAAGCAGGTTTCTAAAAGAATGGCCGTACACCAAAATGCAGAAAATAAAAGTATATAATTTACTTCATTATGTTATATTTATGATAGTTGTTTTCCTCTCAGCTGCAATACCTAAATAAACATGTGATTCAACTGTTTCCTGTTGACGATGGCATGCATGTGATTAACCGCGCCTGTGTCCTGGGATCATCTCTACAGCACTGATAATGCAGCTAGGCATTGTATAGAGTACCTTTGCATTATTGCTATTTCTATAGTGCCTCTGCTCTTTGAGAGTGAATTACTTTGTTGTTGTTTTTCAAATACCACCTTGTGGCGCTCTGTGAAGCATGCTACAGAACTTAGTCCCTCTTCACCAAACAACATCTGGCCAACGCCCCATCTCCATCCCTGCAGAGGCATGTACCACTAGATGAGTTACTTAATGGACCTTCAGGTAGTGGAGAAACACCATCCTCTCTGTTTTAAACAGCAGAGCAAACATCTGTTAGACTGTTGCTATGGCTACTGAACTGTCACGCCCTGGCTCTGGGGACTCTAGTATGTTGAGCCAGGGTGTGAGTTTTCATTTGTGTTTGTTCTAGTTGTTGTATTTCTATGTTGGCCAGGGTGGCTCCCAATCAGAGACGGCTGTAGCTCGTTGTCTCTGATTGGGAGCCATACTTAAGTAGCCGTGAGGCATTCATTTGGGTTGGTTTCTTGTTCCGTGTTGGTTTGTGAATGTAACCAGGGACGTCACATTTTCGTTTTGTTCGTGTGATCATCTATAAATAAATATGTTCGCATTCCACGCTGCGCCTTGGTCCTCCTCTGTTCCCGACGATCGTGACAGAAGAAACCACCAAGACTGGACCAAGCAGCGTGTCCAGGAGCCATCGCCAGGGAGATCTCTAGCAGATCTCCTCCGCCTCCTCGACTGGGTCAAGCCGGGTGAGGAAGAGAAGGGCCGGACTTGGAAGCAGAAGGGCGAAAGTCTGGCGAGGGACATGGAGACCTGGTCCACGGGTAGGAGAGACGCCCAGAATTTTTTTAGGGGGGGGCTCACGCCGTGGACGACGGGGCAGCAGGGGGCCGCGATGGAGCGGTTAGTAGAGGAGGCCGCCAGGTTACGGGGGCCACTGGTCACAAAAGGGGAGGAAAGTGTAGAGGCACGGCGAGAGGTACTGGGGTGTGTTACCAGTCCGGTCCGGCCCGTTCCTGATCCCCGCGTAGGGCCAGTGGTGTGTGTCCCCAGTACGGTCCGGCCTGTTCCTGTCCCTCGCACCGAGCCTGTGGTGTGCGTCGCCAGCCCGGGTCGGCCCGTCCCTGCTCCCCGCACCAAGCCAATGGTGCGCGTCGTCAGCCCGGTCCGGCCTGTTCCTGCTCCCCGCACCAAGCCAATGGTGCGTTTCGTCAGCCCAGCTCGGCCCGCTCCTGCTCCCCGCACCAAGTCAGTGGTGCGCTTCGTCAGCCCGGCTCGGCCCGTTCCTGCTCCCCGCACCAAGCCAATGGTGCGTTTCGTCAGCCCAGCTCGGCCCGCTCCTGCTCCCCGCACCAAGTCAGTGGTGCGCTTCGTCAGCCCGGCTCGGCCCGTTCCTGCTCCCCGCACCAAGTCAGTGGTGCGCTTCGTCAGCCCGGTCCGGCCCGCTCCTGCTTCCCGCACCAAGTCAGGGGTGCGTTTCGTCAGCCCGGCTCGGCCCGTTCCTGCTCCCCACACCAAGCCAGTGGTGTGCATCGTCAGTCCGGCACAGCCCGTGCCTGTTCCACCGGTGCCTGGTTCAGCACGGGTCAGCTGCTTCACGCCGGAGCTAGAGAAATCCGCTCCACCAGTGTGCAGTCCAGCTCCGGTCAGCAGGGCCAGACCGGACCAGGGGTACTTTGGGGGGTTAGAGAGGGAGTGGGTATCATGCCCGGAGCCGGATCCGCCGCCAAGGCGGAGTGCCCACCCGGTCCCTCCCCTGTGGTATTTGGTTGGCGCGGTCGGAGTCCGCGCCTTTAGGGGGGGGTCCTGTCACGCCCTGGCTCTGGAGACTCTAGTATGTTGAGCCAGGGTGTGAGTTTTCATTTGTTTGTTCTAGTTGTTGTATTTCTATGTTGGCCAGGGTGGCTCCCAATCAGAGACGGCTGTAGCTCGTTGTCTCTGATTGGGAGCCATACTTAAGTAGCCGTGAGGCATTCATTTGGGTTGGTTTCTTGTTCCGTGTTGGTTTGTGAATGTAACCAGGGACGTCACATTTTCGTTTTGTTGTTTTGTTCGTGTGATCATCAATAAATAAATATGTTCGCATTCCACGCTGCGCCTTGGTCCTCCTCTGTTCCCGACGATCGTGACATGAACGACCATCTTAACTAAAGAAACAACCAATACTTTTATCTGGGACTATTATTGTATGGTTGTTTTTGTTCTGTATTCTTTCCAAATAATAATTAGGTAATGAACGCAAACAAACAACATAATATCACACAGTGACTGTAGTTGATAAGCCTGAATAATGGAATTAATCGTTTTTTAAATTGATAGATAATTTGTTAGGGGACCTGGAAGCAAACTGCAATGTAGCGAAGGTATTTATCATATCCTATGCCTGGGGGAGCCATATAATGCATTTTGATCCTCACATACATAAACTCTGCTGACATGAAAGAGTATAAAAGTCAAACCCATTAGCTTGATTCTCAATTAGTCAACTATGTATGTTTACAGCACCTCCCTGGAGAAGACTGGGAAGAGAATCTCATTCTGCTGCTCCAAGGGCAGGGAAATATAGTATACAACTAACTCAGTCACAAGCTCTGTCTGGTGTAACACATCCATGTGGAAAGTGAGTGATACAGCAAGCCAGGGGTGCAGTGCAGTATAAGACATAACAGGGGGGATATTTTTGCTATGTCACAAGCCCAGGTGTAACACATCCATTTTATGTGAGTGATACAGGATACCAGGGGGTGCAGTATTATTACGAACAGGATACTGAGCCAGGCTCTATTGGGGATACTTCTCTGCCCACATGTCTTATGGTTCTACCTCACTGACAGGCAAGTTGCAGCCTATCAGACATACCCTGTTTATCGGTCTCTCTATCTGGCTCATTGGTTGGCTGGCTGTCTCTGTCTATCTGACTCGTTGGCTGACTAGCTGTTTGGCTGACTCGTTGTCTGGTTGAATGACTGGCTGGCTGACTGGCTGTTTGGCTGACTGGCTGTTTGGCTGACTCGTTGGCCGGCTGTCTATCTGTCTGACTGGCTGTTTGGCTGACTCGATGTCTGGCTGGTTGTCTGTCTGTCTGTGGCTGGCTGGCTGGGTGGGTGTCTGTCTGTCTGTTTGATTGGCTGGCTGACTGGCTGTCTGTCTGTACTGTATGGGATGTGATCTTATAAGAGGCTTGGCAGCATAATGACCTGCCCTCCCTCCCTCCCCTGTTCTGTAAATGACAGGCGGAACCATGTGAGTGGCCTAAGACGGACGGGTGAGAGAGAGCTAAAACACAGCAGACACTGTCTGGTACTGTCTGGTACTGTCTGGGCTCTGAGGACTAGTTCAAAACAATACGCCCTTCAATGTGCCTTTCATGATTAGGATCAAGAAAAAAGATCAGAACTAGCTACGTACGTTGGTTTGTACGAGACTGAATGGATAGAATTGAGGTAAGACTTCTGTAAATACTGAATATGTAAAATTGCTTAACCCCCCTCAGTCAATCAAACACTAAGGGAAAGACACTTACATTTTACATTGACATTTTAGTCAATTCAGTCAGCCAAACAGATAGCCAGACATAGACAGCCAGCCAACGAGTCAAACTTTCGTCGCCATTACCAGCTGTTGTCTTAGCTCTCTCGAATAACACCTGTGATTGCTTTATGCCTCTCTCCCATGTCAATATGCCATGTCTATTGCTGTTTCGTTTAGTTCTTATTGTACTATTTCACTGTAGAGCCCCCAGTCCCGCTCAACCTGCCTCAGATAGCTCCTTTGTCCCACCCCCCATACACGCGGAGACCGGCTCAATCGGTGCCTCCAGTGATGCTATCTCTTTCATCGTTACCCAACGCTTAGGTTTACCTCTACTGTACTCATATCCTTCCATATCCTTGTCTGTACATAATGCTCTGAATCTATTCTAAAACGCCCGGAAATCTGCCCCTTTTATTCTCTGTACCCAACGCACTAGAAGACCAGTTCTTAAAGCCTTTAGCCGTATCCTTATTCTATTCCTCCTCTGTTCCTCTGGTGATGTAGAGGTTAACCCTGTAGCCCCCAGTATCACTCCTACTCCCCAGGCGCTATCATTTGTTGACTTCTGTAACCGTAAAAAAACGTAAAAGCCTTGGTTTCTTGCATATAGCCTTGTTATTCACTGCGTTAGCACACTCCGCCAACCCTGATGTTCTAGCAGTGTCTGAATCCTGGCTTAGGAAGGCCACCAAAGATTCAGACATTTCCATCCCCAACTACAACATTTTCCATCTAGATAGAACTGCCAAAGGGGGTGGAGTTGCAATCTACTGTAGAGAAAGCCTGCAGAGCTCTATCATACTATCCAGATCTGTGCCCAAACAGTTTGAGCTTCTACTTCTAAAAATCCACCTTTCCAGAAATAAGTCTCTCACTGTTGCCGCTTGCTACAGACCCCCCTCAGCCCCCAGCTGTGCCCTGGACACCATATGTGAATTGATTGCCCCCCATCTATCCTCAGAGTTCGTACTGCTTGGTGACCTAAACTGGGATATGCTTAACACCCCGGCCGTCCTACAATCTAAACTCGATGCCTTCAATCTCACACAAATTATCAAGGAACCTACCAGGTACAACCCTAAATCCGCAAACATGGGCACCCTCATAGATATCATCATGACTAATTTACCCTCTAAATACAACTCTGCTGTCTTTAACGAGGATCTCAGCGATCACTGCCTGCGTCCGTAATGGGTCCACGGTCAAACGACCACCCCTCATCACGCTCCCTAAAACACTTTGGCGAGCAGGCCTTTTTAATTGACCTGGCCTGGGTATCCTGGATGGATATTGACCTCATTCTGTCAGTAGAGGATGCCTGGTTGTTCTTTAAAAGTGCTTTCCTCTCCATCTTAAATAAGCATGCCCCATTCAAAAAATTCAGAACTAAGAACAGATATAGCCCCTGGTTCACCCCAGACTTGACTGCTCTTGACCAGCACAAAAACATCCTGTGGCGTACTGCATTAGCATCGAACAACTTTTCAGGGAAGTCAGGAACCAATATACACAATCAGTTAGGAAAGCAAAGGCTAGCTTTTCAAACAGAAATGTGCATCCTGTAGCACTAACTCCAAAAAGTTTTGGGACACTGTAAAGTCCATGGAGAATAAGAGCACCTCCTCCCAGCTGCCTACTGCACTGAGGCTAGGAAACACTGTCACCACCGATTTTAAATCTACAATAATCGAGAATTTCAACAAGCATTTTGCTACGGCTGGCCATGCTTTCCACCTGGCTACCCCTACTCCGGCCATCAGCTCTGCACCCTCCGCTGCAACTTGCCCCCCACCCCCGCTTCTCCTTCACCCAAATTCAGACAGCTGATGTTCTGAAAGAGCTGCAAAATCTAGACCCCTACAAATCAGCTGGGCTAGACAATCTGGAGCCTTTCTTTCTAAAATTAGCCACCGAAATTGTCGCAACCCCTATTACTAGCCTGTTCAACCTCTCTTTCGTATCGTCTGAGATCCCCAGAGATTGGAAAGCTGCCGCGGTCATCCCCCTCTTCAAAGGGGGTGACACTCTATATTCAAACTGTTACAGACCTATATCCATCATGCCCTGTCTTTCAAAAGTATTTGAAAGCCAAGTTAACAAACAGATCACCGACCATTTTGAATCCCACCGTACCTTCTCCGCTATGCAATCTGGTTTCCGAGCTGGTCATGGGTGCACCTCAGCCATGCTCAAGGTCCTAAACGATATTATAACCGCGATCGATAAAAGACAATACTGTGCAGCCGTCTTCATCGACCTGGCCAAGGCTTTCGACTCTGTCAATCACCGCATTCTTATTGGCAGACTAAATAGCCTTGGTTTCTCAAATGACTGCTTCGCCTGGTTCACCAACTACTTCTCAGAGTTCAATGTGTCAAGTCGGAGGGCCTGTTGTCTGTACCTCTGGCAGTCTCTATGGGGGTGCCACAGGGTTCAATTCTCGGACCGACTCGATTCTCTGTATATATCAATGATGTCGCTCTTGCTGCTGGTGACTCTCATATCCACCTCTATGCAGATGACACCATTTTGTATACATCTGGCCCTTCATTGGACACTGTGTTAACAAACCTCCAAACGAGCTTCAATGCCATACAACATTCCTTCCGTAGCCTCCAACTTCTCTTAAATGCTAGTAAAACTAAATGCATGCTCTTCAATCGAACGCTGCTTGCACCCGCCCGCCCGACTAGAATCACTACTCTCGGCGGGTCTGACTTAGAATATGTGGACAACTACAAATATCTAGGTGTCTGGTTAGACCGTAAACTCTCCTTCCAGACTCACATTAAGCATCTCCAATCCAAAGTTAAATCTAGAATTGGCTTCCTATTCCGCAACAAAGCCTCCTTCACTCATGCTGCCAAACATGCCCTCGTAAAACTGACTATCCTACCGATCCTTGACTTCGGTGATGTCATTTACAAAATAGCATCCAACACTCTACTCAGCAAATTGGATGTAGTCTATCACAGTGCCATCCGTTTTGTCACCAAAGCCCCATATACTACCCACCATTGTGACCTGTACGCTCTTGTTGGCTGGCCCTCACTACATATTCGTCGCCAAACCCACTGGCTCCAGGTCATCTATAAATCACTGCTAGGCAAATCCCCACCTTATCTTAGCTCATTGGTCACCATAGCAACACCCACCCGTAGTATGCGCTCCAGAAGGTATATCTCACTGGTCATCTCCAAAGCCAACACCTCCTTTGGCCGCCATTCCTTCCAGTTCTCTGCTGCCAATGACTGGAACGAACTGCAAAAATCTCTGAAGCTGGAGACTCTTATCTCCCTCACTAACTTTAAGCATCAGTTGTCATAGCAGCTTACGGATCACTGCACCTGTACACAGCCCATCTGTAATTAGCCCACCCAACTACCTCATCCCCATATTGTTATTTATTTTGCTCATTTGCACCCCAGTATCTCTATTTGCACGTCATCTTCTGCACATCTATCACTCCAGTGTTAATACTAAATTGTAATTATTTTGCACTATGGCCTATTTATTGCCTTACCTCCATAACTTACTACATTTGCACACACTGTATATATCTTTTCTATTGTGTTATTGACTGTACGTTTTTTTTACCCCATATGTAACTCTGTGTTGTTTTTATCGCACTGCTTTGCTTTATCTTGGCCAGGTCGCAGTTGTAAATGAGAACTTGTTCTCAACTGGCTTCCCTGGTTAAATAAAGGTTAAATAAATTTAAAAAATTCAGTGCAAAAGACAGTTCAGAAACTGTGCAAGCAACATTTCAAAGTCCAGAGTACTCCTTTACAAAAGCCCATCAACTCCCAGTGAAGTGCTTGAGCAGCAGTTAATGGCTATGCCCACAGAACAGTGTTATGCTTCTCATCTCCATCCGTCTCAAGCATGAACAATCATTCCATCATCAATGTCATGGCCAGGAATGGGGAGGAATCAAAGCACTCATCAAAACATCCATTGACAGGTGAATCTGATGGGGGGTTTCATAGGGACTAAGCTCTCCGATCATAAACAAATTATGTCAGAAGAGGGTGGTGGGTGGAATTGTGTAATGCCAGCATATTTTACAATTTAATCTAATGCAGTTGCGTGTGAGAGGGAGGTTTTAGAGAATTGACACAGTCACTACTTGGTAATTTATGAACTTTCTACAGCTGAATTAATTATACATTTTCCCAATGGCTGCCTGGGTGTGTAGCGGGCTCTTACTGATCATACTGCCTGGGTGTGTAGCGGGCTCTTACTGATCATACTGCCTGGGTGTGTAGAGGGCTCTTACTGATCATACTGCCTGGGTGTGTAGCGGGCTCTTACTGATCATACTGCCTGGGTGTGTAGAGGGCTCTTACTGATCATACTGCCTGGGTGTGTAGCGGGCTCTTACTGATCATACTGCCTGGGTGTGTAGCGGGCTCTTACTGATCATACTGCCTGGGTGTGTAGCGGGCTCTTACTGATCATACTGCCTGGGTGTGTAGCGGGCTCTTACTGATCATACTGCCTGGGTGTGTAGAGGGCTCTTACTGATCATACTGCCTGGGTGTGTAGCGGGCTCTTACTGATCATACTATGCTATACTCATCTCTGTGTGAGACGCTTTCACTCTTTTGTCTGATTTCAGGTGGAAACAGCAACCTGTTCATCAACATGTGAGATGTAGACTGTGTACGGAGGTCAGCAAGAGCCATGGAAATGATCTGAATGGAAAAGGACGATATCAGCCCTTTCATCACACATCAGCCGGCCAGCATTGATCAGTTTATTCTCCACAATAATGTAAGATAAAGTGCAACTCTAACAGAGTTAGAAAAATGAAGAAAGCACTGCATTTCTGAGGTAAGCTGTGAAAGGCCATGCGTAGCACCGTGAGAGAATCCATAAAGCTTTGCTCTACACAGAATGTGTCGCTTTGTCATTGGTGTTACAGCACATTTAGTGAATGTATGCATTCTTCACAGACCATTAAACCTGTTTTTAGTGGCCCTTACCTCTCATAATGTTTAGATACATACAATAGGACTCACTACACAACACCCAGAATCCAAATGCTTAATGCAGTGCAAATATCCTCCCAGTTTGCACAACAACTCATTCAACATGCATTACAACTCTATTATTTGCAGTCAAGGAGACGCTCAGTGACTCAGTAATTACACAGCGTGGAACACGGTTGAGCACTCGAGAGATATGCCCCATGCACAGCACACAGCGCACGCACGCACACACAGCCCACCTCAGCCAGTTCCCACTTCCAGCACCACGCATCAGTAGTAGAGGCTGAAATAGATCACTGTCTCACCCTGTCACTGGAATAGAACATCACATCACACACTCAGCCAGCCAGCAGCATCATCTTGCATAAACCAGGGAGGCCCATTAGCCCAGTCTAGTGCAGGTGAAGTGGAAAAGAGTCCATTATGTATGGAGGACCAGCCGGCCGGCGGCACTACTCTACTGTATACTCATACTCAGCAGTCAGCTGGCAGGGCATTGGTTACACTGGGTTGGTCTAATGCCAACACCCCCCCCCCGAGAATGATGCCTCCTCTGTCTGACTGTCTGTATGTCTGTCTGTCTGTCTCTCTCCATCTCCTGTCTGTCTGTCTGTCTGTCTGTATGTCTGTCTGTCTGTATGTCTGTCTGTCTCTCTCCATCTCCTGTCTGTCTCTCTGTCTCCATCTCCTCTGTTTGTTTGTATGTCTGTCTGTCAATATCTTAAATATTGGATGACATAATCTTTGTGAGAATTTCACAAATAACACACTCCCTTCATATTCTCATTGACTTTTGATATCTCAACAATGTAATGTTTGTAATAGGCATCTCATACACATTCAGTCATATAATGTGTTATCCATTTCAATAGCAGGACTGGAATTGGGACTAAATTATGGTTGAGAGATGTGAAGAACATGTTCCGTGGAAGCAGTAGGAAGGGAGCATCCTGTAGCGTGGAATCAGCCCTAGTGAGATGAAGGATGAGAGCTGGCAAAAAGCACCTGCTCATGTTTTAATAGAGGATCCTGATGTCGACAAGGCTGGAATGGCTGCTGGCAGGCAGGGTGAAGGAAAGGAGCACGCTCCTTGATGTATCACTGGGGTTGGGAGTCTTCAAAAAGAAAGTGTGATTCTGCCTGAAATATGCTGTTATTGTATCAGAACCTGCGACTGAACATGCAATGCATCTACAGATGATGCCAAAAAGAAAATCTGTTTGATATTCATGTGAGGCAATATTTTTCCGACATGGCCCGGCGCTAAGTTAAAATCTATGACGGAGGTTGAAATTCCATTACAAATCATCTTATGTGGTCTTTGTTTCCTTACAGTGAAGCACACTTTCTTTTTTTCTATAGAGGTTAGTGATCCTATCATCCATCCCACTGAACTGTTGTATCTTACTCACTTTACGGCTGAGAGGTCAGAGGGAGATGGGGAGAGAGAGAGCGAGAGAGAGAGCGAGAGGGCTCTCCCAGTTATAGCAGTGTGGATAAGTCGTCTATATTGGCTGCACTGGGAGGGAAAGCCACACTGTAGACGACTGGAGGCGTCACCATGGAAACAAAGGGGTCTCCACTGATCTCATTAGACTACAGCAGCCAGGAGACGGGGATTCTGGGAGCAAGAGGAAACAATAAGAGGAGGAAGAAGCCAGAGAGAAGATAATTGTTTTTGTTGGCCTCACTGGTTATAGAAAGCAAAGCAAACCATTAACATAAAGACATCGCTGTTGACTCTGATATGCCTTTGTTGTTGTGGAAATACTGTATGTGGAAAAGCAAACTAACCTACTGTAATACAGAAGCTGCTGAGATTACATGTTCTTTATGTGATTGAATCCAAGCTAACAACAGAGGGATTTTCCGTAATAAAGCTGGACATGTGGAGCAGATAAAGAGATGACTCCATGGATGACAGAAGAACACAATGTTCACACACAATGCTGTCCAAGGAAGTCAGTCAATTATTTGTTTTGATAATACAATGTTATGGGAAATGCCCTTGATATTTCTATCCTCCATCTCCCCAATCCCCAAACTCTGAATCTGAATAAGAGATGAAAGACACCACCATGGTAAGCTTGTCTCTATAGCAACCAATAATTATCATAAACAAATGTCGGGACTATGAGCTCAGATCAGAATGATGATATATAATGTATTTGATGCATGATTATGTACATTCTAACGTCGACATGGACTTTCTTTCCATCAAGGTAAATTGGGAAAATATTGTTACAGTAATAGGGCCTGGGAAATAGAATCAGGTCATTTTCTGCCCCATTTAGCTGTTTATGGTTTTCTCAATTATGGAACATGGTTGTGATTAGCCTTGGCTCAGTGAGCATGAGATGTGTTTGACAACACGGTGCACCGCTCCAGAGGCCTACTGATGTGACTGAGCAGGTCTAAAACTGTCACGGTTTCGGCCGAGGCTGCTCCTCCTCCTGGTTCGGGCAGGCTTCGGCGGTCGTCGTCCCCGGAGTACTAGCTGCCACCGATCTATGTTTCATGTTCGTTTGGTTTTGTCTTGATGTTGTACACCTGTGTCTTGTTAGTCCTCGTTAGTGTCCTATTTAGTTCTCGTTGTGTGTGTTTGTCTTTGTGTGTGATTGCTCTTCTGTTTCGTGTTGGAGCTACGTACTTCCCTCCAGTGTTTTGGAGAGGTTTTTCGCACATGTTAGTGCGCCGTTTGTTTGACGCCTGTGTGCGCCATTATTTCGCCTTCGGGCTTATTGTGCTTATTTTCTACGTGAATATTGCACTAAAGTCTTTTGGACTGAGCTTCTGCGTCCTGCGCTTGATTCATGCACCACACCCACCTTCAGCACCCCTTGACAAAAACAGAGTCAATAAGAAAGACAAGATACAATAAGGGAGTGATAGATAAAGGAAATATAAGAAATAGGACACAATCAACCTGTCAATCATAGGTCAACCAACATAGTCCTACCCCAGGCCACCCTACCCAGTCACCTGCCACCCACACTGTAGGCAGCCTGGAACCAACCATACTCCTCTCCTCACACTATTCATGAAAAATAAATTACATAAATTACATTTGCCATTATCAAAACATTGGTTTTGGGAACTGTATACATATCTCATGAAAATCAGCTTGATGATATCATATCAGCCATGTTAAGTTAAATCAAATCACCACACAGTTCTAGTGCCTAATGGTTGTGCCTTCAGTATACTGTAGTAAGTAAGTAGCCATGCACGACCCATGGCATGTGCGAGCCGGAATGGCTCAAAGGAGCAGGAGCCTATCACCTGTTTCTGTAGTGTGAAGTACACCCCCTGAATAGGACGCTAGTCTATCGCAGGGCCTTACCCCCAATCTATCTACTTTATGCTGAGTGCCAAGCAGAGATACATTAGATCCCAATTTTACAGTCTTTGGTATGACTCGGCCGGGGATCGAACTCCCAACCTTCCAATCTCAGGGCGGACACTCTAACGACAAGGCCTATGACTTGGTGCAGGCCACTGAGTATACTGTAGTAGAAGACAGTATAACATGACACTCTGGCCGTCAGTTAGTGCAGATCAGTGATCAGAGTTCAGACGTTGGGGCCAAAGCCAGGATTCATGTAATGGATATCAACTTAACATGTGATCCTCTGTAGCTCAGCTGGTAGAGCACGGCGCTTGAAACGCCAAGGTAGTGGGTTCGATCCCCGGGACCACCCATACACAAAAATGTATGCACGCATGACTGTAAGTCACTTTGGATAAAAGCGTCTGCTAAATGGCATATTATTATTATTATAACATACGGACAGCGCTGCTCAATAAACCTACTATCTGGCAGGTAGACAGAGGGATAACTTAGCTAATCAGGTCAAACTAACACATTCTAACAGTTCATCATCGTGTCTGTAAGGTCGAGTGGCATCTGCTGAAAATGCATCTGCAGTGTGACTGGATCAGTTCTATCTAGGCTCTTTTAAAGCTGAGACATAAGCTGGTTTTCCCAGCAGGTATTGTGCTAGTCTCTCTCTGAGACATGATGATAGCAGGAAGGCCTGTGGAGACACTCCAGTCAGTCTCTGAGAGAGACAGTGGCACAACGCAGACTCAAATCACTTCCTGACGACACACACACACACCGCTCGGAGGCGCGCACACACACACACACACACACACACACACACAGTCACACCACTCCCTGACGACAACAAGCCTATAGATCAGGGATGGGCAACTGATGGCCCCCTTTTGAAGGCCCTCGGATAGATTTCCCAAAAATATACAGTATATACAAATGTATTAAAAATAAAAAACAGAAATACCTTATTTACCTAAGTATTCAGACCCTTTGCTATGACTCGAAATTGAGCTCAGGTGCATCCTGCTTCCATTGATCATCTTTGAGATGTTTCTAAAACTTGATTGGAGTCCACCTGTGGTAAATTCAATTGGTTGGACATGATTTGGAAAGGCACACAGCCAAGCCATGAGGTCGAAAGAATTGTCCGTAGAGCTCCGAGACAGGATTGTGTCAAGGCACAGATCTGGGGAAGGGTACCAAAACATTTCAGCAGCATTGAAGGTCCCCAAGAACACAGTGGCCTCCATCATTCTTAAATGGAAGAAGTTTGGAACCACCAAGACTTTTCCTAGAGCTGCCCACCCGGCAATCGGGGGAGAAGGGTCTTGGTCAGGGAGGTGACCAAGAACCCGATGGTCACTCTGACAGTACTCCAGAGTTCCTCTGTTGAGATGAGAGAACCTTCCAGAAGCACAACCATCTCTGCAGCACTCCACCAATAAGGCCTTTATGGTAGAGTGGCCAGACTGTCACGATCGTTTAAAGATTGGTCGAACCAAGGCGCAGCGTGATAAGCGTACATGTTTATTACAACTGTGCAAACACGACAAAACAACAAACAAACGATACGTGAAGTCTTAAGTTACACACAACAAACCTATACGGAACAAGATCCCACAACTAACAGGTGCCAAAAGGCTACCTAAGTATGGTCCCCAATCAGAGACAACGAGCGACAGCTGCCTCTGATTGGGAACCACCCCGGCCAACATAGAAATAGACATACCAGATACTACACCATAGAAACAACACAACACGGAATATACACACCCTGACTCAACAAATAAACATCCCCTGAGTCAGGGCGTGACAGAACCCCCCCCCAAAGGTGCGGACTCCGACCGCGCCACATAAAAATAATAATAATTAATAATAATTAATAACATAAACATAACAGGGTAGGGGCTGGGTGGGCATTCCGCCTCGGAGGCGGATCCGGCTCCGGGCGTGACCACCACTTTCTCTCCACCTCCCTGTTGCGCCCCTGGTTTGGTCTGGACCTCGGCGCGCTGCTTCCCCTCTCCTTCCTCCCACGAAGTACCAAGCCCTGTCTGGACCCTGGTGTGGGAGACCCCGAACCTGGAGAGGGGCTGACGTCTGGGTCTGGACTGGAACCGCTGACTGGAGCTGGACCCGACGACGGTGGATCGAACTGCACAGGCTCCGGACTGGAGCCGCTGACCGGAGCTGGACTGGGCACCGGTGGAGCGGATTGCTCTGGCTCCGGAGTGGAGCAACTGACCGGTGCCGGACCAGGCACCGGTGGGACAGGCACGGGCCGTGCCGGACTGGACACACGCACCACTGGCTTGGTGCGAGGAGCAGGAACAGGCCGGACCGGGCTGGCGACGCGCACCACTGGCTTGGTGCGAGGGGCAGGAACGGGCCGGGCCGGGCTGGCGACGCGCACCACTGGCTTGGTGCAAGGGACAGGAAGGGCCGGACCGGCGATTCGCACCACTGGCTTGGTGCGAGGGGCAGGAACGGGCCGGGCCGGACTGGGAACGCGCACCACTGGCTTTGTGCGGGGAGTATGAACGGGCCGGACCGGGCTGGCGACGCGCACCACTGGCTTGGTGCGGGGAGTAGGAACGGGCCGGGCCGGACTGGGAACACGCACCACTGGCTTGGTGCGGGGAGCAGGAACGGGCCGGGCCGGACTGGGAACACGCACCACTGGCTTGGTGCGGGGAGCAGGAACGGGCCGGGCCGGACTGGGAACACGCACCACTGGCTTGGTGCGGGGAGCAGGGCCGGGCCGGACTGGGAATACGCACCACTGGCTTGGTGCGGGGAGCAGGAACGGGCCGGGCCGGGCCGGCGACGCGCACCACTGGCTTGGTGCGAGGGACAGGAACGGGCCGGGCCGGACTGGGAACGCGCACCACTGGCTTGGTGCGGGGAGTAGGAACGGGCCGGGCCGGACTGGGAACACGCACCACTGGCTTGTTGCCGGGAGCAGGAACGGGCCGGGCCGGACTGGGAACACGCACCACTGGCTTGGTGCGGGGAGCAGGAACGGGCCGGGCCGGACTGGGAACACGCACCACTGGCTTGGTGCGGGGAGCAGGAACGGGCCGGACTGGGAACACGCACCACTGGCTTGGTGCGGGGAGCAGGAACGGGCCGGGCCGGACTGGGAACACGCACCACTGGCTTGGTGCGGGGAGCAGGGCCGGGCCGGACTGGGAATACGCACCACTGGCTTGGTGCGGGGAGCAGGAACGGGCCGGGCCGGGCCGGCGACGCGCACCACTGGCTTGGTGCGAGGGACAGGAACGGGCCGGGCCGGACTGGGAACGCGCACCACTGGCTTGGTGCGGGGAGTAGGAACGGGCCGGGCCGGACTGGGAACACGCACCACTGGCTTGGTGCGGGGAGCAGGAACGGGCCGGGCCGGACTGGGAACACGCACCACTGGCTTGTTGCCGGGAGCAGGAACGGGCCGGGCCGGACTGGGAACACGCACCACTGGCTTGGTGCGGGGAGCAGGAACGGGCCGGGCCGGACTGGGAACACGCACCACTGGCTTGGTGCGGGGAGCAGGAACGGGCCGTACCGGACTGTGGAGGCGGACTGGAGGTCTGGAGCGGAGAGCTGACACAACCCGTCCTGGCTGGATGCCTACTTCCACACAGTATGTGTGAGGCATTAGCACAGGACGTACGGGGCTGTGCACGCGTACTGGCGATACAGTACGTAGCACCGGCGCAGGATATACGGGACCGAGGAGGTGTACTGGAGACCACGAGCGTTGAGCCGGCACACCCCGTCCTGGCTGAATGCCCATCTTCGCACGACACGTGCGTGGTGCTAGCACAGGACGTACAGGACTGTGCCGGAACACTCGCGGCACAGTACGTAGCTCCGCATAACACGGCGCCTGCCCAGTCACACGCTTCCTTGCATGAGTACGGGGAGTTGGCTCTGCTCTAACACTAGGCTCCGCCAACCACCCTTTTAGCCCCCCCCCCCAAAAAAATTGGGGTCTGTCTCTCGGGCTTCCTCCTCGGCCGGCACCTTCTGCGTTGCCGCTGCTCTTCTCTATAGCGCGCCTCCACTGTCTCCTCCCAAGTCCAGGATCCCTTCCCGTCCAGGATCTCCTCCCAGGTCCAGGCTGTCTGCTCCTGGACACGCTGCTTGGTCCTCATTTGGTGGGATCTTCTGTCACGATCGTTTAAAGATTGGTCGAACCAAGGCGCAGCGTGATAAGCGTACATGTTTATTACAAATGTGCAAACACGACAAAACAACAAACAAACGATACGTGAAGTCTTAAGGTACACACAACAAACCTATATGGAACAAGATCCCACAACTAACAGGTGCCAAAAGGCTACCTAAGTATGGTCCCCAATCAGAGACAACTAGCGACAGCTGCCTCTGATTGGGAACCACCCCGGCCAACATAGAAATAGACATACCAGATACTACACCATAGAAACAACACAACACGGAATATACACACCCTGACTCAACAAATAAACGTCCCCTGAGTCAGGGCGTGACACAGACAGAAGTCACTCCTCGGTAAAAAGCACATGACAGCCCGCTTGAAGTTTAACAAAAGGCAAATAAAGACTCTCAGACCATGAGAAACAAAATTCTCTGGTCTGATGAAACCAAGATTGAACTCTTTGGCCTGAATGCCAAGCGTTACGTCTGGAGGAAACCTGGCACAATCCCTACAGTGAAGCATGGTGGTGGCAGCATCATGGTGTGGGGATGTTTTTCAGCGGCAGGGATTGGGAGACTAGTCAGGATCGAGGCAAAGATGAACAGAGAAAAGTACAGAGATCCTTGATGAAAACCTGCTCCAGAGTGCTCAAGACCTCAGACTGGGGCAAAGGTTCACCTTCCAACAGGACAACAACCCTAAGCACACAGCCAAGACAACGCAGGAGTGGCTTTGGGACAAGAATCTGAATGTCCTTGAGTGGTCCAGCCAGATCCCGGACTTGAACCCGATCGAAAATATCTCTGGAGAGACCTGAAAATAGCTGTGCAGCAACGCTCCCCATCCAATATGACAGAGCTTGAGAAGATATGCAGAGAAGAATAGGAGAAACTACCCAAATACAGATGTGCCAAGCTTGTAGCGTCATACCCAAGAAGACTCGATGCTGTAATCGCTGCCAAAGGTGCTTCAACAAAGTACTGAGTAAAGGGTCTGAATACTTATGTAAATGTAATATTACATTTTTATAAATTAGCAAAAACGTTTAAAACCTGTTTTTGCTTTGTCATTATGGGGTATTGTGTGTAGATTGATGAGGGGGAAAAAACTATTGAATCAATTTTAGTATAAGGCTGTAACGTAACAAAATGTGGAAAAAGTCAAGGGGTCTGAATACTTTCCGAAGACACTGTATATATATTATATGTATGTATGTATGTATGTATGCATGTATGTATGTATGTATATATACAGTACCAGTCAAAAGTTTGGACACGCCTACTCATTTCCAGGGTTTTTCTTTATTTTTACTATTTTCTACATTGTAGATTAATAGTGAAGACATCAAAACAATGAAATAACACATATGGAATCATGTATTAACCAAAAAAGTGTTAAACAAATCAAAATATATTTTATATTTGAGATTCTTCAAAGTAGCCACGCTTTACCTTGATGACAGCTTTGCACACTCTTGGCATTCTCTCAACCAGTTTCATGAGGTAGTCACCTGGAAGGAATTTCAATTAACAGGTGTGCCTTCTTAAAAGTTAATTTGTGGAATTTATTTCCTTCTTAATGCGTTTCAGCCAATCAGTTGTGTTGTGACAAGGTAGGGGAGTATACAGAAGATAGCCCTATTTGGTAAAAGACCAAGTCCATATTATGGCAAGAACAGCTCAAATAAGCAAAGAGAAATGACAGTCCATCATTACTTTAAGACATGAAGGTCAGTCAACACGGAACATTTCAAGAACTTTGAAAGTTTCTTCAAGCGCAGTCGCAAAAACCATCAAGTGCTATGATGAAACTGGCTCTCATGAGGACCGCCACAGGAAAGGAAGACCCAGAGTTACCTCTGCTGCAGAGGATAAGTTCATTAGAGTTACCAGCCTCAGAAATTGCAGCCCAAATAAATGCTTCACAGAGTTCATGTAACAGACACATCTCAACATCAACTGTGCAGAGGAGACTGCGTGAATCAGGCCTTCATGGTCGAATTGCTGCAAAGAAACCACAACTAAAGGACACCAATAAGAAGAAGAGACTTGCTTGGGCCAAGAAACACGAGCAATGGACATTAGACCGGTGGAAATCTGTCCTTTGGTCTGATGAGTTCAAATTTGAGATTTTTGGTTCCAACTGCCGTGTCTTTGTGAGACGCAGAGTAGGTGAACGGATGATCTCCGCATGTGTGGTTCCCACCATGAAGCATGGAGGAGGAGGTGTGATGGTGTGGGGGTGCTTTGCTGGTGACACTGTCAGTGATTTATTTAGAATTCAAGGCACACTTAACCAGCATGGCTCCCACAGCATTCTGCAGCGATACGCCATCCCATCTGGTTTGCCCTTAGTGAGACTATCATTTGATTTTCAACAGGACAAACCCAACACACCTCCAGGCTGTGTAAGGGCTATTTGACCAAGAAGGAGAGTGATGGAGTGCTGCATCAGATGATCTGGCCTCCACAATCACCCGACCTCAACCCAATTGAGATAGTTTGGGATGAGTTGGACCGCAGAGTGAAGGAAAAGCAGCCAACGAGTGCTCAGCATATGTGGGAACTCCTTCAAGACTGTTGGAAAAGCATTCCAGGTGAAGCTGGTTGAGAGAATGCCAAGAGTGTGCAAAGCTGTCATCAAGGCAAAAGTTGGCCACTTTGAAGAATCTGTTTTGATTTATTTAACACTTTTTTGGTTACTCCATGATTCCATAGGTGTTATTTCATAGTTTTGATGTCTTCACTATTATTCTACAATGTAGAAAAGAGTACAAATAAAGAAAAACCCTGGAATGAGTAGGTGTGTCCAAACTTTTGACTGGTACTGTATATACAGTGAGGGAAAAAAGTATTTGATCCCCTGCTGATTTTGTACGTTTGCCCATTGACAAAGAAATTATCAGTCTATAATTTTAATGGTAGATTTATTTGAACAGTGAGAGACAGAATAACAAAACAAAAATCCAGAAAAACGCATGTCAAAAATGTTGGGAAATTAGGGAAATAAGTATTTGACCCCCTCTCAATCAGAAAGATTTCTGGCTCCCAGGTGTCTTTTATACAGGTAACGAGCTGAGATTAGGAGCACACTCTTAAAGGGAGTGCTCCTAATCTCCTCTTGTTACCTGTATAAAAGACACCTGTCCACAGAAGCAATCAATCAATCAATCAATCAGATTCCAAACTCTCCAGCATGGCCAAGACCTACACAAGGCTGGCATGGGCTACAAGACCATCGCCAAGCAGCTTGGTGAGAAGGTGACAACAGTTGGTGTGATTATTCGCAAAAGAAAACAATTGGTAACACACTACGCCATGAAGGACTGAAATCCTGCAGCGCCCGCAAGGTCCCCCTGCTCAAGAAAGCACATATACAGGCCCGTCTGAAGTTTGCCAATGAACATCTGAATGATTCAGAGGAGAACTGGGTGAAAGTGTTGTGGTCAGATGAGACCAAAATCGAGCTCTTTGGCATCAACTCAACTCGCCGTGTTTGGAGGAGGAGGAATGCTGCCTATGACCATGTCAAACATGGAGGTGGAAACATTATGCTTTGGGGGTGTTTTTCTGCTAAGGGGACAGGACAACTTCACCGCATCAAAGGGACGATGGAAAGGGCCATGTACCGTCAAATCTTGGGTGAGAACCTCCTTCCCTCAGCCAGGGCATTGAAAATAGGTCGTGGATGGGTATTCCAGCATGCCAATGACCCAAAACACACGGCCAAGGCAACAAAGGAGTGGCTCAAGAAGAAGCACATTAAGGTCCTGGAGTGGCCTAGCCAGTCTCCAGACCTTAATCCCATAGAAAATCTGTGGAGGGAGCTGAAGGTTCGAGTTGCCAAACGTCAGCCTCGAAACCTTAATGACTTGGAGAAGATCTGCAAAGAGGAGTGGAACAAAATCCCTCCTGAGATGTGTGCAAACCTGGTGGCCAACTACAAGAAACGTCTGACCTCTGTGATTGCCAACAAGGGTTTTGCCACCAAGTACTAAGTCATGTTTTGCAGAGGGGTCAAATACTAATTTCCCTCATTAAAATGCAAATCAATTTATAACATTTTTGACATGTGTTTTTCTGGATTTTTGTTGTTATTCTGTCTCTCACTGTTCAAATAAACCTACCATTAAAATTATAGACTGAACATGTCTTTGTCAGTGGGCAAACGTACAAAATCTGCAGGGGATCAAATACTTTTTTCCCTCACTGTATATATTTTTGTTTTAGGAACTCAGTCGGGGTTCAACTTACTGTTGCGAGTTAGAATAGTAGAATACACAAGGTGCAATTTCGAAATGTGGTTGTGCATCAGCAGTTTTTCTGTTGTTACTGTATGTCAGTCACTAATAGTCAGTCAATTTGCCCATGTCAGCAAAAAATAAGTGATTGCTACGTTAGTTAAAACTAAAACTAGCTTACCGACCAGGGGGCCCCCATTGGTTTTGTTAGTCAATCTCACTCAGATATCATATTAAAAACTGCAAACATTTATTTCCACCCTATGGCAAAATGTGTAGAATTGCAGGAAATTTGCTTTAAAACTGCAACAAAATGTGTAGAATTGTGTAGAGTTGATGTGGGTACATAGACCGGCAAGCAACTGCGGTCCCTCATGATGAGTTCATCTAAGTTCCCCATCCCTGCTCTAGATCAATCACCTTCCCCAGGGAGGGAGAGCCAGCCAGCCATAGAGAGACACCCCGTCCCCCAGACATCAAGCCTCCGTCCCTGTCTGAGTGCGAGTCCAGGAGCTTCCTCCATACCAGCAGCCCCCTCGCTTTCTCCTCTCTAATTCAACTTCTTCCATTTCCTGTGACATTTGAAGAAGTCAAAATGAACAAGAACAGCTATTCTTGTCCAGTGGACAGTGATTTGTGTTGGGTAATGAAAAGAGCGCCTGGAAATGCTCCAGACCTGAGAGTGTCCCAACTCCTAATCAGAATTGATTAAATTCCTCACTGGTCAGGTGGTTACTGATGTGTTTCTGTGAAACATTTAAAAGAACAAACAAAAACGGAAATCATGGTGGTCAGATCCCAGACAATGTCACTAATAAATCGGTAGCTTTTCCGACACCAACTTGTTAATAGCTTTAATGCATCATGACTTCCTGCTTAGGACCACCTCACTTCCTGGTATAAGGCTGTTCTCCCACAGTCTGCCCTTAGCTGTGATTAGCACCGCAGGGCTATAGTCTGATAGAAACGATGGGTGTGAGGAGGGAGAGGGCTGTGAGGGAAGGAGACATCAACTCCTGTCATCCAGCCCATAAAACACTCTACACACAAACACACATGCACATGCGCACACACACACAAACACACAAACACACATGCACACGCATACACACACGAACACACAAACACAGGCCCTTTACACAATGTCGCTAAGAGCATATATGCAAGGGCCCAGTCATAAAATCGAAAGAACATGAACATGGGGCGGCAGGTAGCTTAGTGGGTAAGAGCGTTGTGCCAGTAACCGAAAGGTCGCTGGTTCTAATCCCCGAGCCGACTAGGTGAAAAATCTGTCGATGTACCCTTAAGCAAGGCACTTAACCCTAATTGCGCCTGTAAGTCGCTCTGGATAAGAGCGTCTGCTAAATGACTAAAATGTAAAAAATTGTAAAAAAATTGTCAAACTCATAGTCAAGAGAGCACAGATCATGTAATATTTGAGCTTTCCCTATTCAGTACTCAATGTCATCCACAGGAATGTAAAGCACTATTCATGCTGCTTCAGGAGGACCTAAACCCAGACTAAAATATCTACAGGTAAGTCTACCTGTGAAGACCCACTCCCATCAGAGCCTGCACATGCGCAACCACACACACAGAGGACGTCTCCGTTCCATCAGACACAGAGCACAGCTGAGAGGTGGCAGTGACACTGGTCCCAGTGGGAGCTCCACTCAGCAGGACAGCCTCAGCCAGCTGGCACACATTCCACCAGCTTTCTCAGAAATATGTCATGCCACACCAATAAATACTGGATCAAACCAACACACAGTACTCTGTAGGTGGCAGCGCATGGCTCTTTTATATTAGGTTGAATGAATGAAGTAAGATCAGTGTGTTCAACCGTACCTTAACATAATACAGAACATTTCATAATTTGTCAGTCTAGTCGAATGCATGTTATATTAAACCATGGTTAAGACAGAACACGCCTCAGCTATCCGTACGGAAGGAACTGCTGCTATGCCATTACTTTATTCCTGCTCATAGGTCTTCATCACAAAGTGCTTACTTCAGGTAGTCTCTTGCCTTGTGTTGGAATGATTCTTATAGATCAGGACTCAGTTCTTTGCAATTCCAAAGCCGTTGCAGTGAAACATTATCATTATTCAAGTGGTAGGCCCCGTGTAGCTCAGTTGGTAGAGCATGGCGCTTGCAACGCCAGGGTTGTGGGTTCGTTTCCCACGGGGGGCTGTCACACTCTGGTTCTAGGACTTTTTGTGTTTAGTCAGGGTGTGTAGATTTCCGTGTGTTGTGTACTGTGGGTAGTGTCTAGGTGTTCGCGTTCTATGTTTGGTCAGTGACTCCCAATCGGAGGTAACGAGTGTCAGCTGTCGGCTCGTTATCTCTGATTGGGAGCCATATTTAAATGTCTGTGTTCACCTTGTGGTTGTGGGTTTTTGTTCTATGTTCAGTCGGTGTACTGAGGACGTTACGGATCGTGTTTTGTCGTTATTTCAACATTAAAGTCATCATGTTCACTCCCAACGCTGCGCTTTGGTCCTACTTTATTGGCGATCGTGACAGGGGCCAGTATGAAAAAAATGTATGCACTCACTAACTGTAAGTCGCTCTGGATAAGAGCGTCTGCTAAATGACACATCTTTTTTTTTTTATGGTAGAAGAGAAATAAAAATAAAAATGTAGAAATAAAGCAATAAAACAGACCCTTCACAATGTTAACGACACACTGACAACTTCAAAACCACTAGAAGAGTGAAAAGACAAGGAAAGTGCTGATAATCTTTATTTGAGGCCTCCATAAATTCACACTTAGTTAAAGGAGCAGCTAAATCCTGTCTTGTGCTGAGAAGGGAATACGACAGCAGTAATGGGATATTTCTAATACGTAAAGGAGTGCCATGCCAATGAAATAGTTTAATTTCTTAATCTTTCTTATTCCGCCAAAGAGAGGGCCTACAACTAGATTCAGCCCCGGGACGTTTTTTTCTTGATGGTCGGAGGGCCAGAACATAATTATAAATGATTAGCACTCTGCAAATTGACACAAGAAGCCCAAACAGATATTGTATTTGACAAAAACATAATAATTTGAAACCTTGTTTACACTGGTACACAATCTCATATATTTCTCTATTTACAAGTGGAAATACTTGGGATTAGATTTCCTAGCAATTTTACAGTCTTGTATGTCCAAAAAAACAAATGCATATTGCTCAGAAAACTTTGGGGGGCCGCCAGTTGATGATCCCTGGCCTAGAAGATCAGAAGATCGTGTTAATGACGTGTATAAATAATCCACTCTAGGGCTCACTTGAAAAAGAGATGCCAATCTCAATGCAACTTCAATAAATAAATAAGGAATTAACACATTTTTTACAATAAATCTATTTTAAGAAAACAATCAGTTGTTTTGCATTCTCCCCATGAGGAATGATGCCCACCTACAGAACAGTACAGTACAGCACTGGCGTAGCACACACTCCGCAGCCACCCAAAAAAACATATAATATATTTTTATTTTTGTGGGGTTGGGGGTTGGGATCCCCCCGGAGGTCAGGCCCCCCAGATAGCATAGAAACACATCATAAGCCATGACAGAAATGTTTAGAATTCCCGGAAATTAGCTTTAAAACTGCAACATTTTCTCTCAGCCTCATAGTAAAACGTGTAGAATAGCAGGACATTTGCTAACAGATTCTTGAAAGTCAATCCTTATCCGGCGGGGAACATTTATTTTTATAGTTGGAAAATAAATATTTTGTTGCATTATTTGAGCTCACAATTTACATTTAGGGGAATTTTATAATGGAAAATATTCGTTTTTGGAATTTTCTAAATACTTAAAATATTATTCATTTCCATGCCGGCTCTATGCAAAGGATCCCAATTTAAAACTCTCCAAAAAAGTGTTTAAAATACAAAACACTGGCAATAATGGATATTAACTGGACATTGATCTTTATGTAATTTCTTGCAATAGCCCTCTGTGACTCAAAACTGTGATTCCTAAAAGATGTGTCCGGAGATTTGGTCAACTCTGTCAGATTTGTCTAAAATCCTAAATTAATCAGGAATGAGCAGGGTCAGCTATACCATATTCATGTCCTCATTACATTCGTGGCAAAATGTATAAAATAGCATGAGATTTGCTATAATACTGCACAATTTTCTCTCTGCCCCATGGGGGGGGGGGGGGGGGGGCCTTGCTCGGACTTTGCGGGGGGCCCCACGAAACTGCGCTACGCCACTGCAGTATAGGAGTAAAACCTCCCGAGTGGCGCAGTGGTCTAAGGCACTGCATCGCAGTGCTAGCTGTGCCACTAGAGATCCTGGTTCGAATCCAGGCTCTGTTGTAGCAGGCCGCGACCGGGAGACCCATGGGGTGGCGCACAATTGTCCAGGGTAGGGGAGGTAATGGCCGGCAGGGATGTAGCTCAGTTGGTAGAGCAATGCCAGGGTTGTGGGTTCGATTCCCATGGGGGGGCCAGTATGAAAAATAAAAAAAAGTATGTATGCACTGACTAACTGTAAGTCGCTCTGGATAAGAGCGTCTGCTAAAATGTAAAATGAGTAACAGATAGTACCTCTGGGCTATACCTGGGTTCACTCTGCAAGGGGACAGCGCATGATAACACATCCAATTCCACATAGCTCATAGGTGTCACTGTACAATTGACATTGGAGAGTAATAGCTTGTTTCCTGAAATAACACCCACTTTAATAAATGACACCTAACGCCATGCGTGGAACAAAGCTGCTCAGATCTCTCAGCAATGAGAGCCTCCACCACATCCCACTCCCCATCTCATCTCTACCATTAGGATTCAGGATGGTAATGCAGAACATAATCAAGTTAAGAGCTTCATCATCACACCTTCACATTGCGCTGAGGACAAGAGCAAAGTGGCTCTGAGAAAAGTGGGTCAGGATTGGTGGGGTTAAGACGCAACAACCTTTTCACGCTTCACTGAGCCGGTCAGTCATCTATTGTAGAAGTACTGAAGAATGTAACTATGATGGTACAGATGTAGGATCTTAATTTGATCACCCTGTTGCAGGACATTTTAAACTTGTAGGTGTATTTGAGGATTAAAAAGGCTTCTGAAGTTTGTAATTTCCACTTTGAAATGTCACTCTTGATTTTCAACCCATACAAAAATGTCCATTAATTATAATCCACATAATAATTCACACTTCCTGTTGCTGCAGGATTATTTTCCTGCTGTAGCAAACTGGCTCAAATTACTTACTTCCAAATCTAGAAAATAATTCCCACGACCTTTCATTTATTTACAGCCTTTTAATATAGTGTTACAATATTTTTCGTAATATTCAATGGTTTATAAAACGTGTGCTTAACCTTTTCATAGTGGATCAAATGCACACCCCAACTAACTGGGCTTAATCATCCACACAGTGAAACACCATTAATAATTCAGCTGTTTGTTCCATTGCTGTTCCTTTTGAGAGTGGCTGGCTGATTAGAACACACTACAATCCCACAGTTCATTTGATGAATATCTGGCCCGTATTCTGCATTAGCCCTAACAACAGAACTTGGCCCAATCTCCTATCTCCATCTCCTCTCCTCTTACTTCTTACAAGCTATGCCAGTATAAGCCTTACCTCAGAGCTGCAGCTCTTGCTAGGCTTGTGATATTGCTCAATTCTCAACACAACGGTCACAATGTTTCAAAACCCTTACATGTTTCACACATCTAGAAGTTAATCTGTTGTTGCTACTGCTTGCACTGTGGGGAAGTGTAGAACAACTGTAACACACCTGTTCCTATTGTTAGCACTGGGGGAGGGGAGACTCTGGAGAGTGAGTTAAGCTCCCATGATAATTACATGGCATTTACACAGAATACACACCTCTAATGTTTCACATAGCAATATTCCTGGAAGGTTCTGACTTTACAGAACAAGGTTAGTAGGGTATACATGTAAAAAGCACTCAAAACACATGATTAAAAATGCATGAATCCATATCAACCAACCAATAACAAGCTACATAGGAGCATCTGAACACACTTCAGAATCAGGTACATTGTGAAACAGGGAAAGGCCCTCTTCTCAAAAAACAGCCTGACCTTCCATTCAAGACAACCCTGAAGAGCAGACTCAGCACAGTCCAGGGGTGAATCCATCAAACAATATGTCCAAGCTTCCCCTGACACAACAATAGAAGAGGAAGCAGGAACATGGGGGCATTACATTTTGAGGCATTTCCAGTTGAATGCATCAGAGAGAAACATGGTAGAAGAGATGACGGTGGTGGAACAGAGCTGAGGTTGATTAAGACCTCCACAGCCCACTGGAGAACCCACATCCCTCACATCTATCTATCTATCTATCTATCTATCTATCTATCTATCTATCTATCTATCTATCTATCTATCTATCTATCTATCTATCTATCTATCTATCTATCTATCTATCTATCTATCTATCTATCTATCTATCTATCTATCTATCTATCTATCTATCTATCTATCTATCTATCTCTCTCTCTCTCTCTCTCTCTCTCTCTCTCTCTCTCTCTCT
>NW_028166494.1:547183-659865 GCF_964263955.1 Coregonus lavaretus | reverse complement strand
TACACAATGGGGTTCAATGGGTGCATATGGGATAGAGAGGAAGGATTACACAGAAAAACACATCTAAACAAAAAAGCACACACTCTCTCTCTCTCTCTCTCTCTCTCTCTCTCTCTCTCTCTCTGTCTCTCTCTCTCTCTCTCTCTCTCTCTCTCTCTCTCTCTCTCTTCTCTCTCTCTCACTCATTCACTCACGCATGCTCACACACGCATGCGCACACACTCACTCTCTCTCACTCGCCCACACACACACGCGCGCACACACACACTCTCTCTCTCCTCTCCCACGCACACACACACACACACACACACACAGACACACGTGCACACACACACACACACACACACACACACACACACACACACACACACACACACACACACACACACTCACTCTCTCTCACTCGCCCACACACACACGCGCGCACACACACACTCTCTCTCTCACTCTCCCACGCACACACACACACACACACAGACACACGTGCACACACACACACACACACACACACACACACACACTCTCTCTCTCTCACTCCCCCCCCCCCACACACACACACACGCCTGGGGGGAGGTCATTGGTTCTAGTTATAAATGTGGGTGTTGAATATTCCAACACTGTTTCCAACACCTCTGGAAAAAGAATTAGAGCAGCAAAAACAGAACAATAACAAATGACATATTTGACATTATACATTCTCAGAGAGCAGCAACGACAAGTGTTTGACCTCTCGGACCTAAAAAGTTTTGGCCATGAGCAAGATTCTTGGCCTTATACTAAGTGCATTTCAAAAACCAGTAGGCTTAGAAAAACACGTGACCTTTGTACATTTGTAAATTATGGATTTTCTTTTTTTTACATGATTTAACAGACCCTCTAGGAAATTACTTACATTTGCTGTGTGTGAGTGTCCATATGTCTAGTTGTGGATAGATATACATAAAGCTGTTTCTCTGTGTGTGAGCATCCATATAACAGGTAGTTTTTGCTCAGCAGCAAAATTATGTTATTTGTTGATTTACTCCGGTGGTTGTTTTTCATCAGGCTGTTTACTCATGCTGGTTGTGCTGTTTCTATAGACTGTCCTTCTGGCTAATGCATTTCTGTGACGGTGAGCAGCTGACTGAAAGAGAGGAGAGAAATTGCCTCAAATTGGTTGCTGATATTTGCAATCTGACATCATTTCCATACGGACATCTGCAGCCAATCACTGGAGGATAGAGGCAGGGGTAGTTCAGGTGTAAGCAAAGGCTTCATAATAGAGAAAGACAATTCTGGTTTTGCTCATACAGGGACACATATGCACAGTGGTGGAAAAAGCACTCAATTGTCATACTTGAGTGAAAGTAAAGATACCTTATTACAGTTTTTTCCAACTGCTTACACACGTTTTCAAAACTATGTCTCCTTTTTTCAAAACTCTACACACAATTCCCAAAACTGCACACACAAAATGCAAAATGCCTCACATCTCCTTCAAAATGTAACACTGCATTCAAAATGCCATAAACACATGTCAGAATGAAGCATTTGCATCAAATGGCAAACACATCTTTCATAATAGTACATTTTTGGATATACCATGTAAACACTGTTGTTCTAAATCTAAAGCTCTTTGGTCTTTCATAGGCTTATATCTACATTTCAATACAATGTTCTACAGTGAAAGTAATCTGCTGAGAGGGGTAACAAGTACACTGTAAACACCAATGCAATGTATAAACAGAAAATATTTATTAGGCCAAACATTACTGTTGTATACAGTAGCACACAACAAAACCATAAACATATGTAAACCAAAAGTATATTCTTTAGAATACAGTAAAGAACACAATTGTGTGTGTGGGGTCCCGGGGGGCAGTCCAGGAATTGGTAGGGGGGTGGGCAGTCACCAGTGCTAAGCTACGCTTCATCTCTTCTCCGGGCTGGGTCTGGCCACAATACTTTGTCCACATCACAAGATACGTTTTCTCTTGCCAAACATCGAGGGAAGTATCTCCTAGCATGGCGTATCCAACCTTGGACAGAGGCAACCTCTATGTCCCCACATGCGTCCTCCATTGCCTGGAGAAGCGGCATGCGGGCATAGGGTTGGCAATCATACACTTTCCAGCGCCAGGCTGAGAAGAATTCCTCTATGGGATTTAGAAAAGGTGAATATGAGGGTAGGTACAAAACTACAAATTGTGGATGGGTGGCAAACCAGTTTTGGACCAAAACAGCCCGGTGAAAACTAACATTGTCCCATATAACCACAAATCTAGCAGGCTCCTGATCTGGATCAGGGACAAGCATTGTGTAAATTGCATCCAGAAAAGTGAGCCTATGGCCTGTCTTGTACGGACCCAGTGTGGCATTGTGATGGAGGACCCCGTTTTGAGTGATGGCAGCACACATAGTTATATTACCCCCACGCTGTCCAGGGACATTGGTAATTGCCCTCTGTCCTTTTACATTTCTTCCGCGGCGCCTGGTTTTGGTGAGGTTGAAGCCAACCTCATCCACATAAATAAATCTCCTTCCTTCTCTTCTTTGCCCTCGTCCTCTTCTTCCTCTTCCTCTTCCTCTTCATTTTCCTCTTCCTCCTCCTCTTCCAACACTTCGTCTTTGAATTTGTCCTCGTTGTTGTCCCCTGCCTCTCCCTCCTACTCCTCTTGCTCTCTGTCCATTGTTGGCATCCATTGATCAAAACAGTCCTATACTACAGTAAAGCAGTGATTTGTTAGTGATCAGTTAAGCAATTAGTGTTTGCACATGTGAGGAGTGTGTGTGTGTCCTGGTGAATAAGTGTAGCATTTTGATGGGTTGTGTTTGGAAAAGGAAAGCAAGTCACTTCCTGTTAGATTTTTGTGTTTTAGGTAGAGAATTGTGTGTAGTGTTTTGAAAAAAGTGTTTTATGCAATTGACAACTGAGTCAAAGGCTGAGAAATAGCTTATGGTTTTGGAGATTTGGTGTGTAGTTTTGCACTTTGAGTGAGAGGTTTCAAAAATTGTGTGACAAGAAAAGATTTTGTGTGTAAGCAGTTGGAAAAAACTGTAATAGAAAATGACTCAAGTATGGGTGTCGGGGAAATGCATGGTGTAAATAGTACATATTTTCTTAAGGAATGTAGTGGAGTAAACGTAAAAGTTGTCAAAAATATATATGGTAAAGTAAAGTAAAGATACCCCTGAAACCACATTAGTAGTGCTTCTGCTCTCTGACCCAGAAGTGCCAGTATTTTTACTTAAGTACTTTACAACACTGCACATGCATACACACGCACACACACACATACACACACATACACACACCAACGCATGCACCCACCAACCCACCCTCCCACCACCCACACACACACATACACACACCAACGCATGCACACACACACACACATACACACACACACACACACACACAGAGCCATAATGCTCTCTGACCCAGAAGTGCCAGGGAGAAGAGAAGGGTTTTAGCAGCTGTGATGTATAATGCACCTTTGATCAAGTTTGATCAGATTCACTGACACTTCCTCTTTCTCTTCCATCCTCCCTACAACCTCTCTGCCGACAGCTTTGAATAATACAAAATGCATTTTAAAAGGTGCTTTTAGATCGTTCATTTTCAGTTTCCCAACCCAGAAGCAACTCTATCTAAATCACTGTAATGTATTCATCTACCGTAATGTGGCTTTAAATTTTTTTTATCCGATATAAAAACTCTTTAAAAGATTATACCTTTTCTGAATGTTGTGAAGAAAAAAAGGGAAATATTAAACTATTTATGCGTCAATATAAAATAATAAGGAATGCAATAAGATTATCCAACATACAGGGGGGTGATAGGCTATCCCAGGGTGTGTCCCAAATGGTACCTTATTCCCTGTAGTGCAATACTTTTGACCAGAGCCCAAATAGCACCCTATTCCCTATTTAGTGCACTACTGGTCAAAAGCAGTGCACTATATAGGGAAGGTGCCATTCGACACACAGCCTAATATCAGTGGTCAGAGTGAACTTCTACCTACTCCTGCCCTATCCACTCCACTCCTGAGGGGACTGGTAGCATTTCATTGAATGAAGTCATAAGAAGTCATGTCTCTGTGGACATGTCCTTGCCGTTCATTTGTCAGTAATGGACCACAGACTCCAGGTCCCCTGGGGGGTAGTGGAGTGAGAGCAGAGCAAAGTGCCTTTGTGCCTCCGGAGCATGGATAGTGTAACCTTCCTGTGAAATGCGTGCGTGCGAGCGAGTGTGTGTGTGTGAGTGTGTGTGTCTGTGGTAGAGGTCTTCACGGATCCACCTGTACCGAACACCCAAAACCTGATCCCAGATCCAGAATTCTAAATAATGTCACGGGTCTGGGTCGGATCTGATATGATTGTCACGGGTCTCGGGTATTTGTAATTTTAACTGCCTTGTCCAGAAGGACCTGTACAGATCTGAACGTGCCTGCTGAAGTAGAGAGAGAGAAAGAAATGATATAATTTATGCTGCTGCTCTTGCTTTTCATGAGAGTGTGGGGCGTGTAGCTTGTTGGCCAATCATAAGTCATCAAAGCAGCAATAGGCTACAGTCATAGAGCCTCGCTCCAGGTGTGGCAAAAGTTAGGAGATATCTAACCAATGGAAAATTTAATTAAATGACAGAATTAAAGTAGAAGGACATGCTACAATGACCAAGAGCCAACAGGTAGGCTGCTACTTACAGTTTTTCTGAATTGCTAAAATACTAAACCCCATTATCTGAACCAAATGCTCAGTGGCCTAAACATTTTACATTGACATTTTAGTCATTTAGCAGACGCTCTTATCCAGAGTGATTTACAGTTAGTGAGTGCATACATTTTTCATAAACCCATTTGTCGAATCAATCAGTATTTTTGCAAAACTCTAAACACATTCTCACTCACTAAAACACATTTCGCACTGTGATGCACTTGTGTTACAAAATGGTAAACACAGGCGGCAAAAGTTAAACACAACTACAACACAGTTGTCATCGTTTACACACAACGACTCCAAATTGTTCACACTTGTTTCTAATGATGTGATCAAACCAATTGTACAGAATATAAGCCAGTTCAGAGTGCACAGGTGGCACAGGTGCGTTGAATGTTGATACCAACAATGGATGGAAACAATCTGAGAGGCAGAGGAGGAAGAGTACGTGTAAGAGTTGGTGGACGAGGAGGAAGAGTACGAGGACGAGGAAGAGCAAGACCAAGAACAGTAATTTCAGAAGAAATTCGAGCAACTGTGATAGACCATGTTGTTGTTCATGGAATGACAATGAGGGAAGCAGGACAAAGAGTACAACCCAATTTGAGCAATTTGGCCACCATAATCAGGACATTCAGAGAAGAGAACAGGTAATTGTTTCTTTTTATTTTGGTCATTGAAAGTTTACTGTATACATTTGATTCAGTACATCACTTTGTCAATAGAAAGGGGACTGGGGGAAAAAAGAATAATTTTCTTACCATACAATATTTTACATATAGAAGTAATGTCCATTACTATTTTTACTGGGTTTTTTTTACGTTTGTAAGTGCATTTTCCCTTTTTGTAGAATTGCAAGACTACCACATGAGGGTGGAAGGCCTGCTATGTTCTCCCAACAGCAAGAGGCTCTCATTGTTGATATGGTCCTTCAAAACAATGCCATCCGACTGCGTGAAATACAGCAAAGAGTTGTTGAACACAATGTAAACTTTGAAGGAATCAACAGTGTCAGCCTTTCTACCATTGATCGTGTCCTCCAGCGCAACAGGGTACGCATGAAGCAAGTGTACAGAGTACCCTTTGAGCGCAACTCAGAAAGGGTCAAAGATCTACGATTTCAGTATGTGCAAGTAAGTGTACACTCAGACACTTTCAGCGCTGATGCTTACAGTACAATGCTATGCTGCTAGCCTACTGTTACTGTAAACTGCACTATATTGTAGTGTATGTAAATCAGGAGTGCATACAAATGCACTATTGCAGAAGTCTGTCTTTCTGTATCACTTACTAAATTACTTATTTATCTATTTTTATATATAGAGAGTGTTTGAATTGGATTCCATGCAAAGGCCCCATGAATACATTTTTGTAGTTGAAGCAGATTTCAATCTGGTGAAGAGGAGAAGGAGAGGCAGGAACATAATTGGCCAACGTGCCATTGTGGAAGTCCCTGGCCAGCGTGGTGGCAATGTCACCCTTTGTGCAGCCATAAGTAATCGTGGGGTTCTCCATCGTCATGCAACCCTGGGGCCATATAACACTGAACATCTTCTTACATTTCTGGGTGGTCTTCGGGATGTTTTGTTTGAGCGTGAGCAGCAGGATCATCAGCAGGCAGTGCATCCTGTCTATGTCATGGTTTGGGACAATGTCATCTTTCACTGTGGTGTCCGGATACGCGAGTGGTTCAACATCGATTCATAAATGTTTGCCTTCCACCATACAGCCCTTTCCTTAACCCAATAGAATCGTTTTTCTCTGCGTGACGGTGGAAGGTCTATGACCGAAACCCATATACCAGGGAAAATCTCTTACAGGCAATGGAATTGGCCTGTGGTGACATAGGTGTGGAGTGTTGTCAAGGCTGGATCCGGCACACCAGAGGGTTTTTCCGCCGTTGCTTGGCAAGGGACAACGTTGCCTGTGATGTGGACGAAGTCCTCTGGCCGGAACCAGCACAAAGACGTGATGCTGAGGCAGAATTAATCTCTCATTGACTTTGATTTCGCAGTTGCACAACATTTTTGAGTGTACTGTAATGTGTTTTTCATTTAGAGTTTTCTTTGTTCTTTGGGCTTTTGCAGTTGGACTATTGTATTTTTATGCAAGTGCTGAATATACCGACATTCAATACTGTATTACTTGCAGTACTTACAGTATACAATATATTCACTGTACGAAGTTGTGATTACTATACTTTTTGTTTTAATTGAAAAAAAGCGTTTACTATATACAATAAATAAAAAAATCTGTCACAACATGCCGTGGACACTGTGTTCTCCATTTTTTTATGTAGTGTCTAATGAACGCTCTGTAGTGTTTATATATTGACTGGCTGTGTGTATGATCTGAAAGCATCGTTTGATTTTGAGCACAGATTAAATGGTTTTGAGGCGATTGTTTGATTTTACCAGAAGAGTCAGGGGTTTTGTGAATGTAGTTTGAATATTTGGTTTTGTGTTTAAAGTTTTGAGAAAATGGGTGAAGGTTTAAAAAAATTTGTCTTAGCAATCGAGAAAAACTGTAATATTCTGAATGGAGTTGTTGTTATTTCCCACTGGGCACACACTGGTTGAATCAACATTTTTTCCATGTAATTTCAATGAAATTACGTTGAACCAACGTGGAATAGATGATGAATTGAGTTGTAACTGTGTAGGACAAGAAAGTACATGCAGCCTCAAGAAGCCTAGCTAGCTAGCTTAACTAGCTTCTCCCGGTTTGATGTAGTCAAAGGTACTCTGTAAACATATTTCATGATAAATAACCTAGCAATGGCAGCTATTAGTCTACTATAGTGCGAGTTGGCTTGGATTGTTGCTGTCTCTCGTCTCTCCCTCTGTCCTCCCTGCTCCCATGTCCCTCGCTCACACTCACAGTAGCCTACACACACAGCACGGCCCCTGCTACAGCGTCACCTCTTTCTAACTCCTCTCGCGCTTTATCAGCTCTGGTTAATAAAGTAGTTAACAAATGGACTTTTCTGCTGCTTTCCTCACTCAAATCGGACAGGTTCGGGTCTGTATCAGCAAGGTCTATACGGAAAGGTTCTAGTTGTCCTTGGGGCCATTTAGAACAGGTCTCTATATAATTTTTATTTATTTATGCCCCAGGTCCATTTTGGAGCGGGTCCGCCTCTAGCATGTGGTGATAAGAAATGTATGCACGCATGACTGTAAGTCGCTTTGGATAAAAGCGTCTGCTAAATGGCATATTATATTATTATATTATAAAGACAGATGCATGGATGAGTGGACGAGGGATGGAGTGGGATGGATACAGGGCTGGATTACTGTGTACCGGGCCCCCAACCCCCTGGAAGTCGGGGGCCCTCCAGATAGCGTATGTGCACGTCATGAGCCATGACAAAATGTGTAGAATAGCATTATAAAATGTCACATTTTTCTCTCTGCCCCATGCCAAAATGTGTAGAATAGCATTATAAAACTGAAAATGTTTCTCTCTGCCCCATTGCAAAATGTGTCGAATAGCATTATAAAAATGCACATTTCACTCTGCACCATGGCAAAATGTGTAGATTAGTTTTATAAAACTGCAAATTTTTCGCTCTGCCCCATGGTAAAAAATGTTAGAAGATAGCTGTTTCCCCCTAAAGAATACCAAGAGGTAGGTGCCCCATGACCCCAAATGTGGTAGTCCGGCCCTTGATGGATAGGTGGGTATCAGGAAATCACACTGGCACTGTGATGAGTGGGAGAGGGGTGGACGGACGGTCACTGTGATGAGTGGGAGGGGGGTGGACGGACGGTCACTGTGATGAGTGGGAGGGGGTGGGTGGACGGTCACTGTGATGAGTGGTAGGGGGGTGGGTGGACGGCACTGTGATGAGTGGGAGGGGGTGGACGGACGGTCACTGTGATGAGTGGGAGGGGGTGGACGGACGGTCACTGTGATGAGTGGGAGAGGGGTGGGTGGACGGTCACTGTGATGAGTGGGAAAGGGGTGGACGGACGGTCACTGTGATGAGTGGGAGGGGGGTGGGTGGACGGTCACTGTGATGAGTGGGAGGGGGTGGACGGACGGTCACTGTGATGAGTGGGAGGGGGGTGGGTGGACGGTCACTGTGATGAGTGGGAGGGGGGTGGGTGGACGGTCACTGTGATGAGTGGGAGGGGGATGGGTGGACGGTCACTGTGATGAGTGGGAGGGGGTGGGTGGACGGTCACTGTGATAAATGGGAGGGGGGTGGGTGGACGGTCACTGTGATGAGTGGGAGGGGGGTGGGTGGACGGTCACTGTGATGAGCGGGAGGGGTGTGGGTGGACGGTCACTGTGATGAGTGGGAGGGGGGTGGGTGGACGGTCTCTGTGATGAGTGGGAGGGGGGTGGACGGACGGTCACTGTGATGAGTGGGAGAGGGGTGGGTGGACGGTCACTGTGATGAGTGGGAGGGGGTGGACTTAAGTTGACAAAGGATTCAGGATAGAGAAAAAAATCTGCACATGAACACACAAACAATCTATATTGAAATCTATATTTAAAAACACATGTTTCAAATGACAGACTCAAGTCTTATTGGGTATGACGCTACAAGCTTGGCACACCTGTATTCTTCTCTGCAGATCCTCTCAAGCTCTGTAAGGTTGGAAGGGGAGTGTTGCTACACATCTATTTTCAGGTCTCTCCAGAGATGTTCGATCGGTTTCAAATCCGGGCTCTGGCTGGGCCACTCAAGGACATTCAGAGACTTGTCCCAAAGCCTCTCCTGCGTTGTCTTTGCTGTGTGCTTAGGGTCGTTGTCCTGTTGGAAGGTGAACCTTCGCCCCAGTCTGAGGTCCTGAGTGCTCTGGGGCAGGTTTTCATCAAGGATCTCTCTGTACTTTGCTCCGTTCATCTTTCCCTCGATCCTGACTATTCTCCCAGTCCCTGCCGCTGAAAAACATCCCCACAGCATGATGCTGCCACCACCATGCTTCACGGTAGGGATGGTGCCAGGTTTCCTCCAGACATGACGCTTGGCATTCAGGCCAAAGAGTTCGATCTTGGTTTCATCAGACCAGAGAATATTGTTTCTAATGGTCTGAGAGTCCTTTAGGTTATTTTGGCAAACTCCAAGCGGGCTTTCATGTGCCTTTTCCTGATGAGTGGCTTCCATCTGGCAACTCTGCCATAAAGGCCTGATTGGTGGAGTGCTGCAGAGATGTTGTCCTTCTGGAAGGTTCTCCCATCTCCACAGACGAACTCTGGAGCTCTGTCAGAGTGACCATCGGGTTCTTGGTCACCTCCCTGACCAAGGCACTTCTCCCCCGATTGCTCAGTTTGGCCATGTGGCCAGCTCTAGGAAGAGTTTTGGTGGTTCCAAACTTCTTCCATTTAAGAATGATGGCTGCCTATGTGTTCTTGGGGACCTTCAATGCTGCAGAAATGTTTTGGTACCCTTCCCCAGATCTGTGCCTCGACACAATCCTGTCTCTGAGCTCTACGGTCAATTCCTTCGACCTCATGGCTTGGTTTTTGCTCTGATATGCACTGTCAATTGTGGGACCTTATATACACAGGTGTGTGCCTTTCCAAATCATGTCCAATCAATAGAATTTACCACAGGTGGACTCCAATAATAATAAGCCATTTAGCAGACGCTTTTTTCCAAAGCGACTTACAGTCATGCGTGCATACATTTTTTTTTTGTGTATGGGTGGTCCCGGGGCTCGAACCCACTACCTTGGCGTTACAAGCGCCGTGCTCTACCAGCTGAGCTACAGAGGACCAATCAACTTGTAGAAACATCTCAAGGATTATTAATGGAAACAGGATGCACCTGAGCTCAATTTCGAGTCTCATAGCAAAGGGTCTGAAAACTTTCGTAAATAAGGTATTTATTTATTTGTGTTTTTACATTTGCAAACATTTCTAAATATCTGTTTTTGCTTTGTCATTATGGGGAATTGTGTGTAGATTGATGAGGATTATTTATTTGTGTTTTTGTGTGTGTGTGTTTCATCTCCCTATGTTGGGTAGGTTGGGAATGGTGGGCCACTTTCATATTTATTCTCTTGTCTAGGAAAGAGAAAGGTCAAAGCGAGGAATATTACATTTACACATTGCAAATGCCACAGGACATTAACTTAATCCCCATAATGTTTCATCCACATGCCGCCGATCCTTCCCTGTGTGTGTGTGTCTGTGTGTGTGTGTGTGTGTGTGTGTGTGTGTGCATGTGTGTGTGTGTATGTGCGTGTGTGTGTTTGATTGCCCCATAGTGGTCTTTCGACGGAATACAAGGATCTTGGGAGGAGGGGTTGACGAAGAGGTATTTTTGAGGAGATGGGTCAGTACATTACCCATGAACGTACGAATGCATACACACACACACACACACACAGTGTTTCATTAAGGGGGCTGACAAACTGGGTGTGAGTAATTGATAATTGTTCGGTGCTAGGCCCACTGTGAAGTAATGTGGTTATGAACTGAGAGTGGTGGGGGGGATATCATAGATATTCAAATAACAGCATACCAATTTTATGTAAGACTGGCATTAAAACCCTCTGTCACAGAAAATGATTTTTCCATGACCTGTGGGTCCTGAAGGTTAGATATTGTGAAGCAATGGGCCAGGGATGAGAGTGAACCTAAAATGACCACCTTGTTCCTAATTTGAATTTTCATTACAAACATAAAGGTTAAGTGTATGTGTGCTTGTCTCCAACCAAACTACAAGTCAGAAATGATACAAAACGATTGTATGTCTAGACTTTGTTCGTAGATCTCCAGCATTGCTCTCAACTGGATCAGGTCATATCTTCGTGGCAGACGTTTCTCAGTGAGTGGGTGGTTCAGTATCAGCACCTATCCACTATGGTGTCCCTCAGGGGTACATTTTGGGCCCCATCCTTTTTTCCTTGTATATGCTTCCCCTTGGTGACATCATCCGCAATCATAACTTTCAGTTTCACTGCTATGCGCATGACACGCAGCTCTATTTACCAATCAGACATAGTGACCAAGCTAGCATAGCTACCCTTCACAAGTGTCTTGCTGACATCAAATGTTGGATGTCAGAATATTCTCTAGCTCGATTATAAAAATCGGCCCCCACCTTGCTGGAACTCAGATTGTAGATAACCTTGGTCATTTGTCCACAAAGCACACGGCCAGAAACCTTGGTGTTTCTTCAGTTGGTGACCATATTACAACCAAATAATACTTACATTTTTTGGGCTATCCCTTCAAAACCGCACACAGTTTTCAATGCTTTTAGTGGAGCTGGGAGTCTTCTTGGGCCCAAGTAAGCAAATTGAACGTTCAGACACCCTTGTGATGTTTATTGATAACAACCTATAGCCCTTGACCAGCGTAAATGACGAAAAACAGTATAAACTACAGTGCATTCGGAAAGTATTCAGACACCTTGACTTTTCAAATCAAATCAAATTGTATTTGTCACATGCACCGAATACAACAAGTGTAGACCTTACCGTGAAATGCTTACTTACAAGCCCTTAACCAACAATGCAGTTTTAAGAAAAATAAGAGTTAAGAAAAATATTTACTAAATAAACCAAAGTAAAAAATTAAAGAGCAACAATAAAATAACAATAACGAGGCTATATACAGGGGGCACCGGTTACGAGAAAATGTGTGCGGGGGTACAGGTTAGTCGAGGTAATTGAGGTAATATGTACATGTAGGTAGGGGTAAAGTGACTATGCATACAGTGAGGGAAAAAAGTATATGATCCCCTGCTGATTTTGTACATTTGCCCACCGACAAAGAAATGATCAGTCTATAATTTTAATGGTAGGTTTATTTGAACAGTGAGAGACAGATTAACAACAAAAAAATCCAGAAAAACGCATGTCGAAAATGTTATAAATTGATTTGCATTTTAATGAGGGAAATAAGTATTTGACCCCCTCTCAATCAGAAAGATTTCTGGCTCCCAGGTGTCTTTTATACAGGTAACGAGCTGAGATTAGGAGCACACTCTTAAAGGGAGTGCTCCTAATCTCAGTTTGTTACCTGTATAAAAGACACCTGTCCACAGAAGCAATCAATCAATCAGATTCCAAACTCTCCACCATGGCCAAGACCAAAGAGCTCTCCAAGGATGTCAGGGACAAGATTGTAGACCTACACAAGGCTGGAATGGGCTACAAAACCATTGCCACGCAGTTTGGTGAGAAGATGACAACAGTTGTTGCGATTTTTCGCAAATGGAAGAAACACAAAATAACTGTCAATCTCCCTCAGCCTGGGGCTCCATGCAAGATCTCACCTCGTGGAGTTGCAATGATCATGAGAACGGTGAGGAATCAGCCCAGAACTACACGGGAGGATCTTGTCAATGATCTCAAGGCAGCTGGGACCATAGTCACCAAGAAAACAATTGGTAACACACTACACCATGAAGGACTGAAATACTGCAGCGTCCGCAAGGTCACCCTGCTCAAGAAAGCACATACAGTGGGGAGAACAAGTATTTGATACACTGCCGATTTTGCAGGTTTTCCTACTTAGAAAGCATGTAGAGGTCTGTAATTTATCATAGGTACACTTCTACTGTCAGAGACGGAATCTAAAACAAAAATCCGGAAAATCACATTGTATGATTTTTAAGTAATTCATTTGCATTTTATTGCATGACATAAGTATTTGATCACCTACCAACCAGTAAGAATTCCGGCTCTCACAGACCTGTTAGTTTTTCTTTAAGAAGCCCTCCTGTTCTCCAATCATTACCTGTATTAACTGCACCTGTTTGAACTCGTTACCTGTATAAAAGACACGTGTCCACACACTCATCAATGATCATGAGGAAGGTGAGGGATCAGCCCAGAACTACATGGCAAGACCTGGTCAATGACCTGAAGAGAGCTGGGACCACAGTCTCAAAGAAAACCATTAGTAACACACTACGCCGTCATGGATTAAAATCCTGCAGCGCACGGAAGGTCCCCTTGCTCAAGCCAGCGCATGTCCAGGCCCATCTGAAGTTTGCCAATGACCATCTGGATGATCCAGAGGAGGAATGGGAGAAAGTCATGTGGTCTGATGAGACAAAAATAGAGCTTTTTGGTCTAAACTCCACTCGCCGTGTTTGGAGGAAGAAGAAGGATGAGTACAACCCCAAGAACACCATCCCAACCGTGAAGCATGGAGGTGGAAACATCATTCTTTGGGGATGCTTTTCTGCAAAGGGGACAGGACGACTGCACCGTATTGAGGGGAGGTTGGATGGGGCCATGTATCGCGAGATCTTGGCCAACAACCTCCTTCCCTCAGTAAGAGCATTGAAGATGGGTCGTGGCTGGGTCTTCCAGCATGACAACGACCCGAAACACACAGCCAGGGAAACTAAGGAGTGGCTCCGTAAGAAGCATCTCAAGGTCTTGGAGTGGCCTAGCCAGTCTACAGATCTGAACCCAATAGAAAATCTTTGGAGGGAGCTGAAAGTCCGTATTTCCCAGCGACAGCCCCGAAACCTGAAGGATCTGGAGAAGGTCTGTATGGAGGAGTGGGCCAAAATCCCTGCTGCAGTGTGTGCAAACCTGGTCAAGACCTACATGATCTCTGTAATTGCAAACAAAGGTTTCTGTACCAAATATTAAGTTCTGCTTTTCTGATGTATCAAATACTTATGTCATGCAATAAAATGCAAATTAATTACTTAAAAATCATACAATGTGATTTTCTGGATTTTTGTTTTAGATTCCGTCTCTCACAGTTGAAGTGTACCTATGATAAATTACAGACTTGTTCTCCCCACTGTATACATGCCCGTCTGAAGTTTGCCAATGAACATCTGAATGATTCAGAGGAGAACTGGGTGAAAGTGTTGTTGTCAGATGAGACCAAAATCGAGCTCTTTGGCATCAACTCAACTCGCCGTGTTTGGAGGAGGAGGAATGCTGCCTATGACCCCAAGAACACCATCAACACCGTCAGAACATGGAGGTGGAAATATTATGCTTTGGGGGTGTTTTTCTGCTAAGGGGACAGGACAACTTCACCGTATCAAAGGGACGATGGACGGGTCCATGTACCGTCAAATCTTGGGTGAGAACCTCCTTCCCTCAGCCAGGCCATTGAAAATGGGTCGTGGATGGGTATTCCAGCATGACAATGACCCAAAACACACGGCCAAGGCAACAAAGGAGTGGCTCAAGAAGAAGCACATTAAGGTCCTGGAGTGGCCTAGCCAGTCTCCAGACCTTAATCCCATAGAAAATCTGTGGAGGGAGCTGAAGGTTCGAGTTCCCAAACGTCAGCCTCGAAACCTTAATGACGTGGAGAAGATATGCAAAGAGGAGTGGAACAAAATCCCTCCTGAGATGTGTGCAAACCTGGTGGCCAACTACAAGAAACGTCTGACATCTGTGATTGCCAACAAGGGTTTTGCCATCAAGTACTAAGTCATGTTTTGCAGAGGGGTCAAATACTTATTTCCCCCATTAAAATGCAAATCAATTTATAACATTTTTGACATGCGTTTTTCTGGATTTTGTAGTTGTTATTCTGTCTCTCACTGTTCAAATAAACCTACCATTAAAATTATAGACAGTGGGCAGTGTCTTTGTCAGTGGGCAAACGTACAAAATCAGCAGGGGATCAAATACTTTTTTTCCCTCACTGTAGATAATAGATAATAAACAGCGAGTAGCAACAGCATAAAAAAAGGGGGGGGGGGTTCAATGCAAATAGTCCGGGTAGCCATGTGATTAGCTGTTCAGCAGTCTTATGGCTTGGGGGTAGAAGCTGTTCAGAAGCCTTTTGGATTTAGACTTGGCGCTCCGGTACCGCTTGCCATGCGGTAGCAGAGAGAACAGTCTATGACTAGGGTGGCTGGAGTTTTTGGCAATTTTTAGGGCCTTCCTCTGACAAGCAGGAGGCTTGGCCCCAGTGATGTACTAAGCTGTACGCAATACCCTCTGTAGCGCCTTGCGGTCGGAGTTCGAGCAGTTGCCATACCAGGCGGTGATGCAACCAGTCAGGATGCTCTTGATGGTGCAGCTGTATAACTTTTTGAGGATCTGAGGACCCATGATAAATCTTTTCAGTCTCCTGAGGGGGAATAGGCATTGTCATGCCCTCTTCACGACTGTCTTGGTGTGTTTGACCATGATAGTTTGTTGGTGATGTGGACACGAAGGGACTTGAGGCTCTCAACCTGCTCTACTATAGCCCCGTCGATGAGAATGGGGGCGTGCTCGGCCCTTCTTTTCCTGTAGTCCACGATCATCTCCTTTGTCTTCATCATGATGAGGGAGATTTTTTCGAGTGCCGAATCCACTCGTCCACCGCAGGGGCCTCGATCTGGCTCTCGTGCCACGGTGCCAGGACCGGCTGATAACCTAAAACACACTGGAAAGGTGTTAAGTTGGTGGAGGAGTGGCGGAGAGAGTTCTGGGCAATCTCTGCCCAGGGGATGAACCTCGACCACTCCTCCGGCCGGTCCCGGCAATAGGACCTCAAAAACCTACCCACATCCTGGTTGACACGTTCCACCTGCCCATTACTCTCTGGGTGGTACCCCGAGGTAAGGCTTACCGAGACCCCCAACCGTTCCATGAACGCTCCCCAAACTCTGGAAGTGAACTGGGGACCTCGGTCAGACACAATATCCTCGGGGACCCCATAGTGCCGGAACACATGGGTAAATAGGGCCTCAGCGGTTTGTAGGGCAGTAGGGAGACCCGGCATGGGAAGGAGACGACAGGCCTTGGAAAACCGATCCACAACGACCAATATGGTGGTATTCCCCTGGGAGGGGGGTAGGTCAGTTACGAAATCCACCGATAGGTGGGACCATGGTCGTTGTGGAACGGGCAGGGGATGTAGCTTACCCCTGGGCAAATGTCTAGGTGCCTTACACTGGGCACAAACCGAGCAGGAGGAGACATAAACCCTCACATCCCTAGCTAACGTTGGCCACCAGTATTTCATGCTAAGACAGTGCACGGTCCGGCCAATACCTGGATGTCCAGAGGAGGGTGATGTATGAGCCCAATAAATAAGACGATCACGGACCTCGAGCGGAACGTACGTCCGCCCCACAGGACACTCGGGGGGAGTAGGGTTGGTACGCAGTGCCCGCTCGATTTCCGTATCGACCTCCCATACTACCGGAGCCACCAAACAAGATTCCGGCAATATGGAAGTAGGCTCGTTGGACCTCTCCTCCGTGTCATACCGCCGGGACAGGGCGTCTGCCTTACCATTCTGGGACCCTGGGATGTATGTGATCTTAAAAACAAACCGGGTTAGGAACATATTCCACCTAGCCTGACGAGGGTTCAATCTCCTAGCTGCCCGGATGTACTCCAGGTTACGGTGATCAGTCAGAATGAGGAAAGGGTGTTGAGCCCCCTCAAGCCAATGCCTCCACACCTTTAGGGCTTGGACTACGGCTAACAGCTCCCTGTCCCCAACATCATAGTTGCGCTCCGCCGAGCTGAGCTTCTTCAAGTAGAAAGCACAGGGGCAGAGTTTAGGTGGCGCGCCGGACCGTTGTGACAGGACTGCCCCAATACCGGTCTCGGACGCGTCCACCTCAACCTGGAATGGTAAAGAGGGATCCGGATGCGCCAGCACCGGAGCCGAGGTGAACAGGTTCTTAAGTTTGACAAATGCCCTGTCCGCCTCAGCCGACCACTGCAAACGAACCGGACCCCCCTTTAGCAGGGACGTAATGGGAGCTGCAACCTGTCCAAAACCCCGAATAAACCTCCGGTAGTAATTAGCAAAACCCAAGAACTGCTGCACCTCTTTTACAGTGGTTGGAGTTTGCCAATTACGCACGGCCGATACCCGGTCTACCTCTATCTCCACACCAGACGCGGACAACCGATAACCCAAAAAGGAGACGGACTCCTGGAAGAACAGGCATTTCTCTGCCTTGACATACAAGTCATGCTCCAACAGTCTTCTCAACACTCGGCGCACCTGGGCTACATGCTCGGCTCGAGTAGCAGAGTACACTAGGATGTCGTCGATGTAAACTACTACCCCCTGCCCATGCATGTCCCGGAAAATCTCGTCAACAAAGGATTGGAAGACTGACGGAGCATTCATTAACCCGTATGGCATGACGAGATACTCGTAATGACCCGAGGTGGTGCTAAATGCTGTCTTCCATTCATCCCCCTCCCTAATGCGCACCAGATTGTACGCGCTCCTGAGATCCAACTTTGTGAAGAACCGCGCTCCGCGTAATGATTCCGTCATCGTCGCAATCAGTGGAAGTGGGTAGCTGTATTTAACTGTGATCTGATTGAGACTACGATAATCAATACACGGGCGCAATCCCCCGTCCTTCTTCTTCACAAAGAAGAAACTCGAGGAGACTGGGGAAGTAGAGGACCGTATGTATCCCTGTGCCAAGGACTCGGCTATGTATGTCTCCATAGCCGCTGTCTCCTCTTGAGACAGGGGATACACATGACTCTGTGGAAGAACCGCTCCTGTTTGGAGATTTATCGCACAGTCCCCTTGTCTATGAGGAGGTAACCGTGTTGCCCTCGATTTGCTAAACACGAGTGCTAAATCCTCATACTCGGGGGGAATGCGCAGTGCGGGCACTTGGTTCGGACTCTCTACCGAGGTCGCCCCTACGGAAACACCTAGACATCTCCCTACACACTGAGCAGACCACTCCATAAGAGCCCTCTGTTGCCACGCTATGGTAGGATCATGGGTGCTTAACCAGGGAAGGCCCAACACCACGGGGTACGCAGGAGAGTCAATCAGATAAAACTGAATGATCTCCTCATGACCCCCCTGCGTCGTCATCGTCAGTGGTGCTGTGACCTCCCTGATCAGGCCCGACCCCAACGGCCGGCTGTCTAATGCGTGGACAGGAAATGGATCGTCTACCGGCCGAAGGGGAATCCCTAACCTACTACAAAATGCCCGATCAATAAAGTTCCCAGCTGCGCCTGAATCTACTAGCGCCTTATGCTGGGAATGAGGTGCCACCTGTGGAAACCTCACAGGAATACTCATGTGACCAACAGAGAGCTCTGGGTGAGTGGGGCGCCTACTCACCTGAAATGACTCCCCAGTGCGTGGCCTGTTGTCACCCCTCCCAGGAGACCCTCCCCAGCACCTGGCCGCAGTGTGTCCTCCACGACCGCAGGTGGTGCAGGGGATGGCCCCCCTCGGGTTCCCTCTCCTCCTCTCTCTAGCGCCAGCACCCCCGAGCTCCATGGGAATCGGCTCGGGGGTGCTGGAGGGTGGACTGGACGACCCCCACTCGGGACGTCCGCGGGTAGCCAGCAGGGTATCCAGACGGATGGAAATGTCCACCAACTGGTCAAACGACAGGTTGGTGTCCCTGCAGGCCAGCTCCCGACGAACGTCCTCTCGTAGACTACACCGGTACTGGTCGATGAGGGCCCTCTCATTCCACCCCGCATCCGCCGCTAGTGTCCGGAACTCCAGTGCGAACTCCTGTGCGCTCCTCTTCCCCTGTCGGAGGTGGAATAGACGCTCTCCCGCCGCTTTCCCCTCAGGGGGATGATCGAAGACAGCCCTGAAGCGGCGGGAGAACTCCGCGTAGGTGATGGTTGCGGCGTCTATTCCCCTCCATTCGGCGTTGGCCCACTCCAACGCCTTGCCGGAGAGACAGGAGATGAGGGCGGAGACGCTCTCGTATACCGAGGGCGCCGGGTGTATGGTGGCAAGGTAAAGTTCTACCTGCAGGAGGAATCCCTGACACCCGGCTGCAGAACCGTCATATGCCCTCGGGAGTGAGAGCCGAATGCCACTGGGTTCCGGTGCTGAGAGAGGAGGACTGGCCGTTGGTGATGCGATGTTGTAAGGGTCCTTGGCCACCTCAGGGTTCACCAATCGGCGCAGAGTGTTGGACACCTCGTCCATGGCGGTCCCGAGTTGCCGGATCATGGCGTCCTGGAAGTTGATCCGGTCCAGCAGGGATTCGGGTGCCGCCGCTGTTCCTGCTGACTCCATGATGGTGTGTTGTTCTGTCACTAAGCCGTCGTGGATGTGGTGGAGGAGTCAAGCGCAGGAAACAGAGGTTTAGTCCAACAAGACTTTTAATAGTCTCAAAAACACGAGAACAAAACCCCGACCTCGAAAACACGAAGTGGCGAGGGAAAATTACGCACACGCGTAAAACACTAAACATGAAAAAATGACACGGAAAACAAACACGTATCATAGACACAGTGGCAACAGAATAACAACACACAAATACCCTAGATACCAACACGGAACTTATAAGACACGTAATCAACTCCCAAACAGACACAGGTGTGACAGACAGACAAAAGCAATCAAACACAGAAACATAGAGCGGTGGCAGCTAGTACTCCGGGGACGGCGAACGCCGAAGCCTGCCCGAACCAGGAGGAGGAGCAGCCTCGGCCGAAACCGTGACAGCACCCGGACCTGCGTCCCCTGTATCTGTGTCTTCTTTTCAAGCAAATTACGGGATTTGGGCCTGGTCGGGTATCTGGAGTAAATCCTTCGCGTCCGACTCGTTGAAGAAAAAATCTTTGTCCAGTTTGAGGTGAGTAATTGCTGTTCTGATATCCAGAAGCTCTTTTCGGTCATAAGAGATGGTGGCAGAAACATTATGTACAAAATCAGTTACAAATAACGCGAAAAAACACACAAAAAAGCACAATTGGTTAGGAGCCCGTAAAACGGTAGCCATCTCCTCCGGCACCATTGTCATTTACTTTTCGCATTTTGTTACGTTACAGCCGTATTCTAAAATGGATTAAATTACAAATGTTCTGTATTTTTTCCATAATTCCATGACCTGAGTAGTGAACCTATCGAACCCTTATCACACAATGACAGTAGACCCCAAGGCGTGCACAGCATCTTCAATAACACTCAGTTCATCTCTGAAATGATCAGCACCTCAATCTCAAGCCGACACCTGATTAAATAATTTGGTGAATCTTTTACCACAATACGAGATTATCTGAAAGTTTAAGTTTGTTCCACCTGAGCGAGTCTGACCACAAGTCAGAGACCACTATGATGACACACCAAATGCGTTTGATGGATCGTCAATGCCTTCTTCTAATGCTTCTGAAGGGGAGAGTAATCCAAAAGTAATCAGATTACGAGTTTGGGTAATCCAAAAGTTATGTTACTGATTACAATTTTGGAGATGTATCTAGTAACTGTAACGGATTACATTTAGAAAGTAACCTACCCAAGCCTGTGTGTGTGTATGTGTTTTCATGCATGCATTCCTGCAGTGTGCATTCATGTGTCAGTGTGTATATGTGTGTAATGCCCATATCTCTCTGCACATTAACCACTGTCATTCCCTGTCATCACCCACCCAGTTTGCCAGATCGATTGCATTACCTATTCTGTAATTGCATTACAGCATACCAAATGTAAATTGCAGTCTTTGAGCACATTGCTATGTTTCGTAATACCTTAAATTGCTCCTTTTCTCCCCACGACTCAGTCTGTCTCTGTCTGTGCATGTCGGTTTAGTAAAATGTGGCTTTTTCGATTACCGTTGTGACAGTGTTCAGGGATTCATGTTAAATGGGGTTACTCAGTTCACACGGAGTATACAGGCCAGCCTCAACAGGCAAAAACCTGCTCATGTCTCCCACCATCTATGAACTTTTCTCTTTTATGCTGCTGCCTAATATGTCTGTCAGTCAGCCTCTCTGAACCTCAAGTATAGAAGGACATCAATTCTCTATGCCCATGAAACAGATGCTTTGCTGGGAGAATTTATAGAAATTGCTGACAAAGATAATAATAAATAATAATAATAAGCCATTTAGCAGACGCTTTTATCCAAAGCGACTTACAGTCATGCGTGCATACATTTTTGTGTATGGGTGGTCCCGGGGATCGAACCCACTACCTTGGCGTTACAAGAGCCGTGCTCTACCAGCTGAGCTGGCTGAGCTACAGATCCAACTGGGATTGAAATGTTGCCAGTGAAAGGTGCTATAGAAGTACTATAGGAGATTTATCAGACGCTGGACCTTCCTGTATTTTTATCCAGAGCGAGAAGCCCCATCTACTCTCCTCATCTACCTGCAGAATAACACAGCAAGAACATAGCTCTATTCTGGTCGGTGATTTGATTTCCGCTTTGTTTTCATCTGAAGGACATAACTACATTGACCTCTGAACCTTTGTTTCACGCTACACGCATCCTGTGTGAGTAGTCTGGGGGGAGCCAATGCGTGACCTCTAACTTTAAACTCCTCACGAAGCCAGATAACGATGGATATTGCTGACTGTTCATACCGTAGATTCTCAGACAGCTTTCTTTTGATTCTGAGCGAGAGAAAATACAGAAAGAAAAAAGGAGAAAAGAGAAAAAAAGATTAAACACAAAGAGAAATAGGTTTCACCGCAGTCTTCGCGAAATCAAGATTGCCAATTCAGGGGTTTTTGGTATTATTTTTCCCGATCACAGACAATGAAAGGTTGTCTTTGAAACACCTTGCAGTGACAGCGAGAGAGACACCTTCCAAAAAAGAGTCATCACTTTTACTAGAACTCAGAATGTTATTTCACATATTTCTCAACAGGAGTTAAATTCCCCCCTTCTTTTATCTCTTTCTTACCTTTCTTCTTCCTCTTATTCTTCTCAATGTCATACATATTTAATGCCGCTATAACTTTTGATGGCGGTGATCCTCCCAACAGGAACTAACTGTAATGGTTACCCATTACACTATATTAAGGTATGTTTTATTTACATGGAATACTGGTTCAGTGTGAATGGCAGAACATACACCAATCACAGCAGTTCCCCTAGGGAAGCATGGCAGCTGAATAAAGAAAAAATATAGATCTATATTGTCACATACTGTACACCGGATAGGTGCAGTGAAATGTGTTATTTTACAAGGTCAGCCATATTGTCTTACACGTGATGGGTCAGAGGAACACCGGTGAGACTGTGGAGCTAGGGATATAGAGACTGTAGTCAGTATTTAATACAGCAATAGAGAGAAGGGAGAGAGAGAGAGAGAGAGAGAGAGAGAGAGAGAGAGAGAGAGAGAGAGAGAGAGAGAGAACAATACCTATATCAACTTTTGGCTCAAATATATATCTCTCTCTCTTCATCTAGCTGTTCCAAACTTTGAATTGAAGTGTGCATGTGTGTGTGTGTGTGTGTGTGTGTGTGTGTGTGTGTGTGTGTGTGTTCATGGGAATGTATGAGCGTGCTTCTATTTCTGGGACTCTGTGTGTGCCTCACTTATTAAATAGAAGCACTGATAAGAACTTTTCTGACTCTGCGTTTTATCAGGCCTCATTCAGCAGCACTGTAACTAAATCACATCAATGAAAGATCTAATACAGCCTAATGAGTCATTACTGTCTAGTCATACTGCTGAGCCTGCCTCCAATGATGAATGATAGGCTGGAGTTATATGCATTTTTACTGATAATTAAAGAGATACGTTGATCAAAATAATGGTTAGAGAGTTTGTAGAGTTTTATACAGTAGTATAGATCTACAACACTTCAATCTCTCGCTCTCCATCTCTCTCTTTGTTTGTCTCTCTCTCTCTGTTACTCTCTCCCTCCCTCTTTCTTCCACTCTCCTGCCTCTTTCTCCCTCCCTCCCTCCCTCTTTCTCCTTCTCTCTTGTCTCTCACACAGGCAGTTATGAGGATGTATGAAAATGTCCTTTTAAAACTATTTATGGAAGGCAGTAAGCTGGGAGTCAATTGACCGGAGCCTCTGGAGCCTCTGTAACAGGCTGTTGATCTTCACTCTTCTGTTCTTCAGACGGAATGACATCGTTAACGACTAGGAGACCAGCACAATTAGCAGAAACTTCTAACTCCCACACACAAAGGTCCGTCAACACCCTGCGTCTGTGTGTGTGTTTGCATGTTTTTTAATGTGTGTGTGTGGTTTCCGTGTGTATGTGTAAAAGAGTGAAAATCCACTCCGAAATTAGTGTAGGAATAATATGACCATAATATAACATTAAATCTGACTCCATTTCATGTGAATGCTATAGGCCCATAAACGTATTCAATGGGACTAGTCAGGGTAGCGAGCCTTGCATCACCACTCAGAATACTATAAGTTACATGTGTCCAAGATAACTGTAGGCATTTATTAAGAGGCTAAGAGACAAAGAGCTAATGTCTTGCGATCAGTGTCCCAGCATTAAATGATTTAGTTACCATTAGCTCAGAGATGCACAGTTAGAGGCCAAGATAATAGTCACGAAATAATTAAATCAATTACGTGATACATTACAATATGAGACAGATTCAAATCAAATCAAATTTTATTTTCACATGCTTCGTAAACAACAGGTGTAAACTAACAGTGAAATGCTTACTTACTGGCCCTTCCCAACAATGCAGAGAGAAAAATAAATAGTAGAAAAAATAACACGAGGAATAAATAGAAAAATTATAACACGAGGAATAAATATACAAATAGTAACACGAGGAATAAATAGAAAAATAGTAACACGAGGAATAAATATAAAAATAATAACACAAGGAATAAATATACAGTGGGGAAAAAAAGTATTTAGTCAGCCACCAATTGTGCAAGTTCTCCCACTTAATGAGAGAGGCCTGTAATTTTCATCATAGGTACACGTCAACTATGACAGACAAAATTAGAAAAAAAAATCCAGAAAATCACATTGTAGGATTTTTAATGAATTTATTTGCAAATTATGGTAGAAAATAAGTATTTGGTCAATAACAACAGTTTCTCAATACTTTGTTATATACCGTTTTTTGGCAATGACACAGGTCAAACGTTTTCTGTAAGTCTTCACAAGGTTTTCACACACTGTTGCTGGTATTTTGGCCCATTCCTCCATGCAGATCTCCTCTAGAGCAGTGATGTTTTGGGGCTGTCGCTGGGCAACACAGACTTTCAACTCCCTCCAAAGATTTTCTATGGGGTTGAGATCTGGAGACTGGCTAGGCCACTCCAGGACCTTGAAATGCTTCTTATGAAGCCACTCCTTCGTTGCCCGGGCGGGTGTGTTTGGGATCATTGTCATGCTGAAAGACCCAGCCACGTTTCATCTTCAATGCCCTTGCTGATGGAAGGAGGTTTTCACTCAAAATCTCACGATACATGGCCCCATTCATTTTTTCCTTTACACGGATCAGTCGTCCTGGTCCCTTTGCAGGAAAACAGCCCCAAAGCATGATATTTCCACCCCCATGCTTCACAGCAGGTATGGTGTTCTTTGGATGCAACTCAGCATTCTTTGTCCTCCAAACACGACGAGTTGAGTTTTCACCAAAAAGTTCTATTTTTGTTTCATCTGACCATATGACATTCTCCCAATCCTCTTCTGGATCATCCAAATGCACTCTAGCAAACTTCAGACTGGCCTGGACATGTACTGACTTAAGCAGAGGGACACGTCTGGCACTGCAGGATTAGAGTCCCTGGCGGCGTAGTGTGTTACTGATGGTAGGCTTTGTTACTTTGGTCCCAGCTCTCTGTGATCATTTTGACCCCACGGGGTGAGATCTTGCGTGGAGCTCCAGATCGAGGGAGATTATCAGTGGCCTTGTATGTCTTCCATTTCCTAATAATTGCTCCCACAGTTGATTTCTTCAAACCAAGCTGCTTACCTATTGCAGATTCAGTCTTCCCAGCCTGGTGCAGGTCTACAATTGTGTTTCTGGTGTCCTTTGACAGCTCTTTGGTCTTGGCCATAGTGGAGTTTGGAGTGTACCTGTTTGAGGTTGTGGACAGGTGTCTTTTATACTGATAACAAGTTCAAACAGGTACCATTAATACAGGTAACAAGTGGAGGACAGAGGAGCCTCTTAAAGAAGAAGTTACAGGTCTGTGAGAGCCAGAAATCTTGCTTGTTTGTAGGTGACCAAATACTTATTTTCCACCATAATTTGCAAATAAATTCATAAAAACATTCCTCCAATGTGATTTTCTGGATTTTTTTTCTTCAATTTGTCTGTCATAGTTGACGTGTACCTATGATGAAAATTACAGCCCTCTCTCATCTTTTTAAGTGGGAGAACTTGCACAATTGGTGGCTGACTAAACACTTTTTTTCCCCACTGTACAAATAATAACACGAGGAATAAATATAAAAATAATAACATGAGGAATAAGTAGATAAATAGTAACATGAGGAATAAATAGAAAAATAGTAACACGAGGAATAAATATAAAAATAATAACACAATGAATAAATATACAAATAATATCACGAGGAATAAATAGAAAATATTATCACAAGGAATAAATAGAAATATAATAACACAAGGAATAAATACACAATGAGTAAGGATAACTTGACTATATACACGGGGTACCAGTACCTAGTCGATGTGCAAGGGTACAAGGTAATTGAGGTAGATACAGTGGGGAGAACAAGTATTTGATACACTGCCGATTTTTGATACAATACTTATGTCATGCAATAAAATGCAAATTAATTACTTAAAAATCATAAAATGTGAATTTCTAGATGTTTATTTTAGATTCCGTCTCTCACAGTTGAAGTGTACCTATGATAAAAATTACAGACCTCTACATGCTTTGTAAGTAGGAAAACCTGCAAAATCGGCAGTGTATGAAATACTTGTTCTCCCCACTGTATATTCATATACAGTTGAAGTCGGAAGTTAACATACACTTAGGTTGGAGTCATTAAAACTGGTTTTTCAACCACCACAATTTTTTTGTTAACAAACTATAGTTTTGGATAGTCGGTTAGAACATCTACTTTGAGCATGACACAAGTCATTTTTCCAACAATTGTTTACAGACAGATTATTTCACTTATAACTCGCTGTATCACAATTCCAGTGGGTCAGAAGTTTACATACACGAAGTTGACTGTGCCTTTAAACAGCTTGGAAAATTCCAGAAAATGATGTCATGGCTTTAGAAGCTTCTGATAGGCTAATTGACATAATTTGAGTCAATTGGAGGTGTACCTGTGGATGTATTTCAAGGCCTACCTTCAAACTCAGTGCCTCTTTGATTAACATCATGGGAAAATCAAAAGAAATCAGCCAAGACCTCAGAAAAAAAATTGTAGACCTCCACAAGTCTGGTTCATCCTTGGGAGCAATTTCCAAACGCCTGAAAGTTCCACGTTCATCTGTACAAACAATAGTACGCAAGTATAAACACCATGGGACCACGCAGCCGTCATACCGCTCAGGAAGGAGACGCGTTCTGTGTCCTAGAGATGAACGGACATTTGGTGTCGAAAAGTTTAAATCAATCCCAGAACAACAGCAAAGGACCTTGTGAAGATGCTGGAGGAAACAGGTAAAAAAGTATCTATATCCACAGTAAAACTAGTCCTATATCGACATAACCTGAAAGGCCGCTCAGCAAGGAAGAAGCCACTGCTCCAAAACCGCCATAAAAAAGACAGACTACGGTTTGCAACTGCACATGGGGACAAAGATCATACTTTTTGGAGAAATGTTCTCTGGTCTGATGAAACAAAAATAGAACTGTTTGGCCATAATGACCATCGTTATGTTTGAAGGAAAAAGGGGGATGCTTGTTAGCCGAAGAACACCATCCCAACCGTGAAGCATGGGGGTGGCAGCATCATGCTGTTGGGGTGCTTTGCTGCAGGCGGGAATGGTGCACTTCACAAAATAGATGGCTTCATGAGGAAGGAAAATGATGTGGATATATTGAAGCAACATTTCAAGACATCAGTCAGGAAGTTAAAGCTTGGTTGCAAATGGGTCTTCCAAATGGACAATGACCCCAAGCATACTTCCAAAGTTGTGGCAAAATGGCTTAAGGACAACAAAGTCAAGGTATTGGAGTGGCCATCACAAAACCTTGACCTCAATCCTATAGAAAATCTCTGGGCAGAACTGAAAAAGCATGTGCGAGCAAGGAGGCCTACAAACCTGACTCAGTTACACCAGCTCTGTCAGGAGGAATGGGCCAAAATTCACCCAACTTATTTTGGGAAGCTTGTGGAAGGCTACTCGACACATTTGACCCAAGTTAAACAATTTAAAGGCTACCAAATACTAATTGAGTGAATGTAAACTTAGACCCACTGGGAATGTGTTTAAAGAAATAAAAGTTGACATAAATCATTCTCTCTACTATTATTCTGACATTTCACATTCTTAAAATAAAGTTGTGATCCTAGCTGACCTAAGACAGGGCATTTTTACTAGGATTAAATGTCAGGAATTGTGAAAAACTGAGTTGAAATGTATTTGGCTAAGGTGTATGTAAACTTCTGGCTTCAAATGTAGGTAGGGATAAAGTGACTAGGCAATGGGATAGATAATAAACAGTAACAGCGGCATACTGTATGTGATGATTCAAAAGAGATTAGTGCAAAATGGTTCAGTACAGATATTCTGGGTAAGTTTGGTTAACTATTTATCTAACTATTTAGCAGTCTCATAGCTTGTCGGTAGAAGCTGTTTAGGGTCCTGTTGGTTCCAGACTTGTTGCATCGGTACTGCTTGCCTTGCTGTAGCAGAGATAACAGTCTATGGCTTTGGGGCTGGAGTCTTTGACAATTTTTAGGGCCTTCCTCTGACACCGCCTGGTATAGAGGTCCTGGATGGCAGGGAGCTCGGCCCTAGAGATTTACTGGGCCGTACGCAATGCCCTCTGTAGCGGATGCCAAGCAGTTGCCATACCAAGCAGTTATGCAGCCAGTCAAGATGCTCTCTATGGTGCAGTTGTAGATCTGGGGGCCCATGCCAAATCTTTCCAGTCTCCTAAGGGGGAAGAGGCATTGTCATGCCCTCTTCACGACTATGTTGATGTGTGTGGACCATGATAGATCCTTAGTGATGTGGACACCAAGGAACTTGAAGCTCTCGACCTGTCCCACAATAGCCCCGTCTATGTGGAAGGGGGCATGCTTGGCCCGTCGTTTCCTGTAGTTCACTATCAGCTCCATTGTCTTGCTGACGTTGAGGGAGAGGTTGTTGTCCTGGCACCACACTGCCAGGTCTCTGACCTCCTCTCTCTACCCTGTGTCATTGTTGTCGGTGATCTGGCCTAACACCATCGTGTCGTCTGCAAACTTAATGATGGTTTTAGAGTCGTGCACGGCCACTTGTCAATGAATAACTAATAAGGCGTAACGTGGTTACACGTCTCTTCAGAATAACCTCTTAGAGAAAAAAGAATGTGTGTCTGATAGACACAGGAGGCTTGCGGATACAGTAAATTCAATGCCCTTCTAACCAATTTTCAAGCAGAACACACCTCAACCCTGAACACACCCAAACCTGAACCCAACCCCAACTTGAATTAACATTACTTTGAACCCTGCTGGTGATAGACAAAAGGCAGGACAACACCCAAATTCTAATCTAATCAACTCAATTCAATTTGAAAGTGCCTGATAACCGGTCAACCCAGCATGCACTTTCGACCCAGTCACTCTGGAAATACATCAACCATAAAACATACAATGCAATAAGACATACAGTATACAAATATTCAGCTCTTTATAAGCTTTTGAAACTAACCAAACACAACAATTTAATTCACACAATAACATTACTTTTGTCAAATTCAAGAATCACCAGTCTTCACACCTCTCCTGGCGTCAGTCACCCCAGGACTTCCGTGAGAACATCTCATCCAGGTCTGGAGATGCAAGCTCAGGATGTGCGTCGCTCTTTGAACTTTAAACATATGGCCATCTATATGGAAAATGCCGTATTGAATAAACACACCAGGCTGGCGTCAGGAACTCACCAGACGAGAGTATCAACTTCTCAAAATGTTCCACTACTTCAGTGCGTCTGTTTGTGTCCATGTGTTTGAGTGTGTGTATGAAACACTGGACTGTGTTTCTTACCTTAATCAACCAAGCTTGACATCAGTAATACATGTATAAGCTTACTGAGAGACTACTGTGAGTGACTCGATGCTCTCTTTGTCTCCTTCATATGACTTCAAAAAGCAGAACCATATTGCTCCCAACTGGTGTCAGTGGTGACTGCAATGAGCAGTGGTAAGAGAGTGAAACTGAGAATTACCAATACTTATGACCCAACAAGATCTCACGGTTGGACCAATTTGACTTCAGATTCCAACATTTGTCCACGTTTCCCCAAACATCAAATTTAGAAGTGGCTCCAAACGCCAAATTTGGAGGTGTTTTGGACACGCTGGGTTGCTCCACCTGCTGCGTCTGCTGCTGTCGCCGGTGCCTCGCGGCTGGTAAAGCTTAGGCATTCATTCCCGAATTGTTAAGTTAAAATTTAAGGTTTGGGATAGGGTAAAAAAATATATAGAAAATACACTGCATATCATTGGGATTGAACACAAGATTTACGGCAAAACAAAAGCCTACTTGATGGTAATAGCGCTCACTGTTGCCCCTAATGGACGGTTTTGAAGGTATCTCCCAACGCCCTGGGTACCTGGATGGACGTCAGATCTTGAGCGACCTGGCTGTCCAAAACATGCCAACACAATCTACTAAAGGTAAAAACATACTGCTTTTCCTTATTTCCCTATAGGTGATTGTTGACATTATAAATTATACTACTGCAATCAATATGGCAATACAAATAAATAGATTTTTAAATACTTAATAACTGCTGATTAGATATTTCATATTAAACAATTGCAGTAATATGTCCTTTATAATAATATCAGCATCTAGTTAGGACACTGAACATGTGTCTTCTCCAATATGAGGGAATTGTCTTTAGTTTCGATCTTTCAATTAAAAAGACACTTGATTAACATTTCTCTATATTTCTCTATATCTCTATATAAGATCATGATTTTTTAAAGCCCAAAGTGAGAGCAGAGAGCAGTCATAATTAATAAAGCCAAGTTGATGGAGCGTGTTATTCTAATATGCTATTAAACAGCTTGAGAAAGTTCATGCATTAAGAAAATGGATTGCCTACCCATTTCAGAGAAAATAATGACATCAAATAATAACGAGAGACCTTGACTCAAATAATGGTGCATAGAAAGTTTTTGGAAGCACTGCGTCTTCGAGGATATAGCTCATTATCTAGCAATATTATCGTTGCTCTTTCCAATCCATGGTTCATTGTTCCCCCTGAATGATCCTCTTTTCTACCATTGTTCAAAACCTTATTACGATACAATTTCACACTTGGAATATAGTTAAGAGATAGCCTAGGAGAAATCTTAGTCAGATAAAGGAAATAGACATTACCTTGGCGAGAATATTTGAAGGAATATTTGCACTAAAATATAAGAAAAACACAACCCAAATCACAGAAAAAGGTTTGCCTTGACAAGAAATCATTGACTACACAGCCTTCTTTGAATTACAATGTTAGAAGACTTTGGTTTGTTTGTGTTGAATAACAACGCACATTGAGTGTGTGGGTGAATGGCAGTAACAGCTGGTTATCACCGTCTACAGGACGACAAACAAACACACACACACACACACACACACACACAATGCTCAACATCTGTGATGGGGAGTTATTCACAACCAGCTGCTATTTCCACCCACACGTCACATTCTGCATTGATGTCACTAATCAAATCTAATAGCATAGCCATACAATTCACTGAAACCGTAAGAAAGTTATTGGACTTCACTTCATGTATTGAAGAGAATGAGAGAATGAAGCTGGAGGGAATAGCTGCGTTTTTCGGGCTCCTGACCAATTGTGCTATTTTGTGTGTTTTTTTGCACAACTATTGGCGTAAAAATTGTAGATCATCTTTACTCCTCAGAAAGAGCCTCATACAAAGCTCTCCTTCGCCCTACATTTGGCAAAAATTACTATAACTTTATCCTCCTGATTCCTGCTTACAAGCAAAAATTCTAACAGGATGTACGGGTAATGCGCTCAATACGGAAGAGGTTCAAAGAAGCGGATGCTAAACAACAGGACTGTTTCGCAAGCACAGACTGGAATATGTTCAGGGATACATCCGATGGCATTGAGGAGTTTAACACATCAATCACCAGTTTCATTAATAAGTGCATTGCTGATGTCATCCCCACAGTGACCGTACTTACATATCCCAACCAGAAGCCATAGATTACAGGCTAGAGCTACCGCTTTCAAAGAGTGGGACGCTAATCCGGATGCTTATAAGAAATCCCGCTACGCCCTCTGACGAACAATTAAACATGCAAAGCATCAATACAGGACTAAGATCAAGTCCTACTACAACTGCTCTGATGCTCGTCGGATGTGGCAGGGCTTGTAAACTATCACAGATTACAAAGGAAGATTCAGCCGCGAGTTTCCCAGTGAAACGAGCCTACCAGACGAGCAAAATGCCTTCTATGCTCACTTTGAGGCAAGCAACACTGAACCATGCATGAGAGCACCAGCTGTTCTGGACAACTGTGTGATCACGTTCTCCGTAGTCGATGTGAGTAAGACCTTTAAACAGGTTAACATTCACAAAGCCGCAGGGCCAGACAGATTAGCAGGACGCGTACTCAGAGCATACGCTGACCAGCTGGCAAGTGTCTTCATTTACATTTTCAACCTCTCCCTGACCTGTTCTGTAATACCTACATGTTTCAAGCAGACCACCATATTCCCTGTGCCCAAGAACGCCAAGGTAACGTGTCTAAATGACTATTCCCTCGTAGCATTCACATCTGTAGCCATGAAATGCTTTGAAAGGCTGGTCATGGCTCACAACAACACCATTATCCCAGACACCCTGGACCCACTCTAATTCACCAAACAGATCCACAGATGACGCAATCTCTATTGCACTCCACACTGCCCTTTCCCACCTAGACAAAAGGAAAACCTACGTGAACACCATAGGACCCTGGGACTGAACACCTCCCTCTGCATCTGGATCCTGGACTTCCTGATGGGCTGCCCCCAGGTGGTGAAGGTAGGCAACAATACATCTGCCATGCTGACTCTCAACACGGGGGCCCCTCAGGGGTGCATGCTTAGTCCCCTCCTGTACTCCCTGTTCACCAACGACTGCGTGGCTGCGCATGATTCCAACATCATCATTAAGTTTGCAGACGATAAAATGGTGGTAGGCCTGATCACCGACGACGATGAGACAGCCTATAAAGAGGAGGTCAAAGAACTGGCAGTGTGGTGGCAGGACAACAACCTCTCCCTCAACATCAGCAAGACAAAGAAGCTGATTGTGGACTACAGAATATGGAGGGCCGAGCACGCCCCCATTCACATCTACGGGGCTCTAGTGGAGCGGGTCAAAGGCTTCAAGTTCCTCGGTCCACATCACTATTGACATATCATGGTCCAAACACACCAACACAATTGTGAAGAGGACACGACAATGTCTCTTCCCCCTCAGGAGGCTGAAAAGATTTGGCAAAAGTTCTACAGCTGCACCATTGAGAGCATCTTGACTGGCTGCATCACTGCTTGGTATGGCAACTGCTTGGCAAATAGTCCTGGCAAGCGGTACCAGAGCGCCAAGTTTGGGACCAAAAGGATCCTAAACAGCTTCTACTCCCAAGCCATAAGATTGCTGAACAGTTATTAAAATGGCTACCAGGACTATTTGCATTGACCCCCTTTTATTTTGCACTCACTCTATTACACTGCCTCTATGTACACTCACTGGACTCTACCCACACAATCAGACACACAGACACTCACACTAGATACATTCACACACACAAAACACATACACATACAGTGGGGAGAACAAGTATTTGATACACTGCCGATTTTGCAGGTTTTCCTACTTACAAAGCATGTAGAGGTCTGTAATTTTTATCATAGGTACACTTCAACTGTGAGAGACGTAATCTAAAACAAAAATCCAGAAAATCACATTGTATGATTTTTAAGTAATTCATTTGCATTTTATTGCATGACATAAGTATTTGATACATCAGAAAAGCAGAACTAAATATTTGGTACAGAAACCTTTGTTTGCAATTACAGAGTTCATACGTTTCCTGTAGGTCTTGACCAGGTTTGCACACACTGCAGCAGGGATTTTGGCCCACTCCTCCATACAGACCTTCTCCAGATCCTTCAGGTTTCGGGGCTGTCGCTGGGAAATACGGACATTCAGCTCCCTCCATAATGGGGACATTGATAGTAGGGGCTTTGTTTTACCATGCCATCAGAATCCTAATGTTAAAGTGCATTAATACATATGGCTTTCTGGATGACACAGTCCAATTAATTACATACAAGGCTCGTAGTGTGTGTCTTGCTTTGACACCCGAGGATGAGGATGAAGAAGACTGGGTAAAAGTGAGTGGGATATCCAAGAGGGAACACATTTCTATTGGAGCCCAGTGAAGATCTAGCATCCCATTGGCATAGAACAGAACAAATGGACGGTCCTTGCCCCAGTCTCATTCTCTTCAAGGGTGATGTGAAATGATTAAACATGTATTCTCTCTATTCCGTGTTCAAGTCAATATGTATTCTAGGTGGCGTGGAACATGTGAGTGATCATTGTTCCAGATGAGTGACTGTTGGAAACTGACTAATTGACTTGAGCAAGTTTTAGTATGTTTATAACTATATAAGTGGCCTAGCAGTAGTGATTAACGTGTTATGGGTTAGATGGAATGATCTATGTGCAAATGTATTTATGACCGGAGGCAGAATGCTTCCATAAGGGTGCTATAGATTGTGAACTATTGCCCTATAAATCTGTCTTATAGCTTCACTGTTTAATATCATTATATTCTCTCTATGTTTTGCATCATGATATTCACTTGAGTATCAATGGGTCGCTTATTCTCAAATGGCGCTTTGTGTATGAGTCTGGATACTTAACAATAGACTGAGGCAAGGTGCAAGAATCCCTGCTGATAAGAAGACCGGAGATGTGTGGAGGAGTGCCAAAGTTTCTGGACTGGCTGGGACGATAACACCACCTGCTTAGCCACAGATATTAATTGTACGTCCTAGACTCAGGAGGGGGAGGGCTTGTCTGGGAAAATAGAGGGCGAAGTGAGGATGATATGGCATGGGAACACCTTTTGTAACCTGCAGCCTGACGGGGGAAGTCTGGGTACAAGCATGAGGAGGTGTTCTATAGCCTTCTGTCACGGTTCAGACAGACGACCAGAGGACCACAATTGCGTCACACCAGAAAGTTTATTAAACTTAAGGGAAAAGGGGAGTAGGGAGTGAATGAAGGCTCCAGGGGTAACAGGGGTCCCGTCCAATGCGCTGGGTCTGTGCCCCCCCCAGTGGCAGCGATGCGTCCTATGAAGCCGGTGGTGGGTGGTCCAGAAGTCCTGGGGGGGGGAGACACAGACACAACAGGGCGGAATGAAACCAGGCAGCAGTACAGTTCAAGGGAAATCCAAAATACGTAGTAGCAAGGCAGAAGGCTGGTCAGAGTTACCGGGATTGAAGAGTAGTCAGGAGTCGTAATGGCAGAAGCAGGTCTGGATCTCCTGAGGCAGAAGAGTATCCAAAAAACAGGCAGGTCCGGGGTCACAAAACCAGGGTGAGCCAGAAGCGCGAGCAAACAGGTTCCGGGTGTGAGCTTTGCAGACGATCTGACACCGGAGAGCTGAAAGACAGGGCCTTAAATACTGGGAGAGGTAGTGGGTAATGCAGCGCAGCTGGCAGAGTAATTAGAGCAGAGCAGAGCAGGGACAGGTGGAGCTAGTTAGGCTGAGTAGAGAGAGTGGTGAGCAGAGTGGAAGAAAATTAAGGTGGTAACCCGGTGGAGTGAGAGGCCCATGACAGAACCCCCCCCCCAAGGGACGGCCCCAGAAGTCCCAAGAGCAACACCACGCCGGGCGGGAGGAGGGGAGCCGGAGGAGGGCTAGAACTCCTCCGAACGGTCCGAGTGAACGTCCTCATCCTCGGAGGAAGCCGGAGGGCCGTGGTCGGGAGATGGGACAGGTCCCGAGACAGGATCAGGCACAGGACAGGAAGCCGAGCGGGCCGGACGGTTAGGGACCCCTCTGGGGCGGCCCCTACGGATTGCAGGTTGATCAGGATGCCGTTGGTGGAAAGCGGTGATGAGAGTCCTATCCACAATCCGACTAGCTGGCACCCAGGTCCTCTCCTCAGGTCCATAGCCCTCCCAGTCAATGAGGTACTGGAGACCCCTACCCCTCCGTCTGGACCGAAGCAGGCGGCGGACGGTGTAAACCAGACCACCATCGACGAGCCGTGGAGGAGGAGGACCAGGCGCAGCAGGGACCAGCGGACTCTCATGGATGGGCTTAATCTTAGACACATGGAAAGTGGGGTGCACCCTCAGGGAATTAGGCAGTTGGAGCCGGACAGCAGTTGGGCTAATCACTCTTATGATAGGGAATGGGCCAATGAACCGAGGTGCCAGCTTCTGCGACTCCACCCTGAGTGGCAGGTTCTTCGATGACAACCACACCCTTTGACCAACATGGTAGGTGGGAGCAGGAATTCTCCGACGGTTGGCCCCGGTAGTGTAGCTGGCAACGGATCTGAGGAGTGTGGCTCGGGCTTGTGACCAGGTGCGGCGACATCGACGGGCAAAAGCAAGTGCAGATGGGCAAGTAACCTCCTCTTCCTGGCTGGCAAATAGAGGAGGCTGGTATCCATAAACACATTGGAAAGGGGACATACCGATGGCAGAGCAGGTCAGAGAATTGTGTGCGTACTCCACCCATGTCAATTGCTGCGACCAGGAGTGGGGGTTGCGTGAAGTCATGCATCGCAGTGCCTTCTCGAGCTCCTGATTAGCCCGCTCTGACTGCCCATTGGATTGGGGATGGAATCCGGAAGTCAGACTGACTGTGGCTCCCAGCAGGTGACAGAACTCCTTCCAAAAAGCGGAGGAGAATTGTGGACCACGGTCAGAAACTACATCCTTTGGCAGTCCGTGGATCCGGAAGACGTGTTCCAGGACCACCTGGGCGGTCTCCTTGGCGGTTGGGAGCTTGGGGAGGGGAATGAAGTGTGCCATCTTGCTGAAACGGTCAACGATGGTGAGAATGACGGTCATGCCACTTGAAGGGGGCAGCCCCGTGACAAAGTCAAGGGCGATGTGAGACCAGGGACGTCTGGGCACAGGCAGGGGCTGCAGCAATCCGGCTGGGGGCTGGCAGGACGACTTGTGTTGGTTGCAGATGGGGCAGGCTTGGACGAATTCCCGTACATCCTTCCTCAGAGAGGGCCACCAGAACCTCTGGGCGAGCAGGTTGTAAGTGCGGGTGGAGCCAGGGTGACAAGCTAGGCGGGAGTCATGTCCCCACTGAACGACCTGGGACCTCAGGTCTTCGGGGACAAAAAGGCGGTCAGCTGGGCAAGTGCTGGGACCTGGCTGGTTACGGAGAGCCTCCAGCACCTGTTCCTCAACAGCCCAGGTCAGAGCTGCAACGATGCAGGGACTTGGCAGAATCGACACAGGGTCCTTGGAGGGGGTGTCATCCTTCTGGAATTGACGGGAGAGGGCGTCTGGCTTGGTGTTGCGTGATCCAGGCCGGTATGACAGAGTGAAATTAAACCTGGTGAAGAACAGGGCCCAGCGGGACTGCCTGGAGTTCAACCGTTTGGCCGTGCGGATGTACTCCAAGTTCTTATGATCGGTCCAAACGAGAAATGGAATGGTGGACCCCTCCAGCCAGTGACGCCACTCCTCCAAGGCAAGCTTCACAGCCAGCAGCTCACGGTTCCCTATGTCGTAATTGCACTCAGAGGGGGACAACCGACGTGAGAAAAAGGCACAGGGATGGAGCTTCCTATCCTCCGCAGCCCACTGAGAAATCACAGCACCAACTCCCACATCCGAGGCGTCCACCTCCACAATGAATTGCCGGTCCACATCAGGCATCTGGAGGATGGGAGCGGAGGTGAACCTCACCTTGAGGGTACTGAAGGCTTTGTCGGCTGCTGGGGTCCAGGTGAAGGGTTGCTTGGTGCTGGTTAGAGCAGTGAGAGGGGCAGCAACGGTACTGTAGTTCCGGATAAACTTCCTATAGAAGTTAGCAAACCCCAGAAACTGTTGCAGCTTCTTTCTGTTCTCCGGAACAGGCCATGAAGTGACTGCTGATACTTTGGCAGGATCCATTTGGATACTTCCCTCTGCCACTATGTACCCCAGGAAGGCCACTGTCTTGACGTGAAACTCACATTTCTCTGCCTTGGCGTAGAGGGAATTCTCCAGAAGACGATGAAGGACTTGCTGGACATGGCGGGTGTGTTCAGACAGGTTTCTGGAGTAGATTAAGATGTCATCCAGGTAAACGAAGACAAACTTGTTTAACATGTCCCGCAGTACATCATTCACTAGAGCCTGGAACACAGCAGGAGCATTGGTGAGGCCAAAAGGCATAACCAGATACTCGTAGTGGCCTGTTGGTGTATTGAATGCGGTTTTCCATTCATCTCCCTCCCGGATCCGCACTAGGTGGTAAGCGTTTCTGAGATCCAACTTGGTAAAAACAGTGGCTCCCTGGAGCAACTCAAAAGCAGAGGTGAGCAGAGGCAGAGGGTAACGGTTCTTCACTGTGATGTCGTTGAGTCCCCTGTAGTCGATGCAGGGGCGAAGAGATCCGTCCTTCTTCCCCACAAAGAAGAAGCCAGCACCAGCAGGAGATGAAGATGAACGGATTAATCCTGCGGACAGAGAGCCATTGATGTAGTCCTCCATGGACTTTCTTTCAGGAGCAGACAACGAATAAAGACGACCCTTTGGAGGAGCTGTTCCAGGGAGGAGGTCGATGGCACAGTCGTACGGTCGGTGAGGGGGCAGAGATGTGGCTCTTGCTTTGTTAAACACCTCTCTGAGACCATGGTAGCATTCTGGGACATTGGAGAGGTCAGGAGCGGAGTTAGTAGGTACTGGCCGAGGGGGTAGTGCGGCAGCAAGCAGGCAGGTTCGGTGGCAGTCCTCTCCCCACTCCCTGATCACCCCGGTCACCCAGTCGAGCTGAGGGTTGTGCCGGCGGAGCCATGGGTAACCCAGGATGAGGGGTTGGCCTGGAGAGGGGAGCAGGTGAAACTGGATAGTTTCTTGATGGTTTCCGGACAGACCCATCGAGACCGGGGCCGTGACATGAGTGACCGATCCGAGTAAGTGTCCGTCCAGTGCCCGGGCAGGAATAGGAGGTGTCAAACGGAGGTTCTCCAGTCCCAGTTGGCGTGCCAGCTTGATGTCCATTATGTTGGCTTCGGCGCCAGAATCCACCAGAGCAGCCAGGGTGTGAGTTGAGTCAGAGAGGCGGAGGTGAACTTGCAGCAGGGGTTTGCGGTCGGAGGACTGGATGGTCATTGAACTCAACCGGACTCCCCCTATGCCCGGTGAGCTTCGGCCCTTTAAAGGGCAGGTTATCACACGATGTCCCTCACCTCCACAATAGAGGCAGAGGTTTGAGGTGAAGCGGCGCTGGCGCTCTGCAGGAGTGAGGGAGGCTCGCCCAATCTCCATAGGCTCAGACTGATCAAGCTGACCTGGGTGAGTGGCAGTAGATGACAGGAGCCCAGTCGGATCTCTCCGAATGCCGGTAGTAGGTGGACCTTGGCGCCCCCTCTCACGACGACGGGTCTGTATCCTTCTGTCGATCCTGACAGTCAGTGCGATGGCTTCATCAAGAGTGGAAGGCAGTTCATGGGAGACCAACTCGTCCTTGATATAGTCAGCCAAACTATGGAAGAACGCGTCCACCAACGATGGTGTGTTCCAAGAACTTCGTCTAGCCAGGGTTCGGAAGTCGATGGAATGGTCTGCGACTGTACGTCTGCCTTGTCGAATACTGAACAGTTCACGAGACGCCTCTGCGGTGGATGAATCCAGGTCAAACACCTTCAGCATCTCCTCAGCAAACAGGTCGAAGGTTGCACATGCGGGGGTTTGACGTTCGAACTCTGCTGTTCCCCAGAGTCGAGCTCGGCCCGTCAGGTGAGTGATGGCATACCCAACTTTAGCCCCCTCCGTGGCGAAGGTCCTTGGCTGCAAGGAGAACTGAAGTCGGCAGCTAGTCAGGAATGGCCGGACCTGGGTTGAATCGCCGTTGAACCGCTCGGGGTTTCCAATCTTGGGTTCCGGAGCAGCGGCTGCAATGACCGGGGCAGGTAACTCGGGGGCTGGGCTGGTGGGCAGACTGGCTGGGGTAAGGTTGGTGAGGAGTTGAATGATCATGGCGAGTTGTTGTTGCTGCTGCTGGAACTGCTGCTCATGCTCATCGGTTTCCATGTCGGGGAAAGTGTGCGCTGAGTCCATAATGGTCAGATCGTACTGTCACGGTTCAGACAGACGACCAGAGGACCACAATTGCGTCACACCAGAAAGTTTATTAAACTTAAGGGAAAAGGGGAGTAGGGAGTGAATGAAGGCTCCAGGGGTAACAGGGGTCCCGTCCAATGCGCTGGGTCTGTGCCCCCCCCAGTGGCAGCGATGCGTCCTATGAAGCCGGTGGTGGGTGGTCCAGAAGTCCTGGGGGGGGGAGACACAGACACAACAGGGCGGAATGAAACCAGGCAGCAGTACAGTTCAAGGGAAATCCAAAATACGTAGTAGCAAGGCAGAAGGCTGGTCAGAGTTACCGGGATTGAAGAGTAGTCAGGAGTCGTAATGGCAGAAGCAGGTCTGGATCTCCTGAGGCAGAAGAGTATCCAAAAAACAGGCAGGTCCGGGGTCACAAAACCAGGGTGAGCCAGAAGCGCGAGCAAACAGGTTCCGGGTGTGAGCTTTGCAGACGATCTGACACCGGAGAGCTGAAAGACAGGGCCTTAAATACTGGGAGAGGTAGTGGGTAATGCAGCGCAGCTGGCAGAGTAATTAGAGCAGAGCAGAGCAGGGACAGGTGGAGCTAGTTAGGCTGAGTAGAGAGAGTGGTGAGCAGAGTGGAAGAAAATTAAGGTGGTAACCCGGTGGAGTGAGAGGCCCATGACAGCCTTCATTTTTGTCGAACCCAGCAGAACAGTATCCCAAAGGTGTAGAGTCAGGCTAAGGGAATCGTCTTGTTATCAAACTTCGGTTTTTGCCATATATGATTATGCATAGCTTAACGTTTTACTAGTACTTGTTCGATTTTGTTTTGTTTTTCTTTTCAAGTCTTGTGCTAAAACTCTCTTAGGAACCCGAAGGAGGAAGAGAAAGTCAAAGCTCCAGCTGAAATGGAGAAAGTCAAAAGCTCCAGCTGAAATGGAGAAAGTCAAAAGCTCCAGCTGAAATGGAGAAAGTCAAAAGCTCCAGCTGAAATGGAGAAAGTCAAAAGCTCCAGCTGAAATGGAGAAAGTCAAAAGCTCCAGCTGAAATGGAGAAAGTCAAAAGCTCCAGCTGAAATGGAGAAAGTCAAAAGCTCCAGCTGAAATGGAGAAAGTCAAAAGCTCCAGCTGAAATGGAGAAAGTCAAAGCTCCAGCTGAAATGGAGAAAGTCAAAGCTCCAGCTGAAATGTCATTATCAGTTGTACAATAGGAAAGGGAATAAGAGTGTGCATAGTGTGATTATAGGTCAGAGGCCACAAGTCTCGGAGGTATAAACATACAAATCAACTGAAAATATTAATCAAGTTTTATTTTCTGTTCATTTATAAGTAATTTCAAAGTTTATATAATGTTGAACAGTATAGAGTTACTATTCAAAAAGGAGGGACTGTTGGGTTCTAGCTTAAAATATACTTATTAATGTTACCATGCTAGGACTTATTGATTACCTTACATGTATAAGGAATGTATATGTTGGGGTCAATGGAGGGCGGATAAGAACTAGGTGTATGGAAAGTTACTGAGTGAGGAAGGGGGAGTGCAGAAAGTTATCATTCTGTCAAAACATGGTATTGTTAAATCTCATGGCTCCAAAGGAGGGAGGCAAAGGGCAACTGTCTGGTTTCAGTCACTGATAAGGTAGGACAGTCGTGGATTAGGGAGGAGTGAGGAATTCGGCCCGAGGTCAGGTCAGATGAAGTGAGAAGGAACAATCCCATTCACATACTTCCACGCCCACAAAGGTTCTAGCATGAGGTAGGGCCATGACTAGTGAGAAGAAACAATTAAGTTCCTGACTTAGCAACAGAGATGTATTGTCTGTCTAGATGTGCAAGGAGTTGACTCTGCCTAGTAGGAGGGTATAAATATATGCGCTTGTGTAAACATGACTTTGTCTGTGCAGCTGTATGACCCAGTGGGTGAATAAACTTGGTTTGAGCTTTTTCTAGTTGTCCGTTCAGAACCTAACACCTCGTTATTGTTATTTTATTGTGTTACAATTTTTTTTGTTTTTCTTTTTAACACTGAGTTGTTGGGAAAGTGCTCGTAAGTAAGCATTTCATGGTAAAGTTTACACCTGTTGTATTTGGTGCATGTGACAAATAGATTTGATTTGATTTGAAAGGTATATAGAATTGCAAAACGACAGATGCTTTAGCTGAACAAAATGTGTCATTATTGGACAAATGTATGAATGTAGTGATTGAATGTGGGTAGATTTGTTGTTGTTAGGAATGGATAAAAGATTAAGAAAGAAGAAAGCAAGTTGCACACTTGGTTATCCGAAGTATACAAGTGTGCAAATGTCTTTATCACATGAAGTTACATGAAGTTGTATTAACAACATGTCATTTTAGTACAGTAATTACAGTCTTGTAGAAATCTTTAAAAAAAAAAAGAAATAGTTAGGAACACAATAATTAAACACAGCTAATATAAGATTCTTCTCTGTGACATAAAGGAGACAAATCTTAAACGTGACCCTATTGTGTGCTTAAACTTAGTGTGGGTTGCATTTGTTTCCCCTGTCCTCAGTCCACTTAGGCATTGTCACATTTTCCAATCTCTGGTTAGGACGGGTACATCTCTCGCCCCATCTCATTCTGCTAACCCCTACTGTCATTCCTCTAGGGGGGAGACATTCCCTAAACCCTCAATGTGTCACTCTTCTCCACCCTTCGCCTCACCCACTCCCTTCCCAACCCATAGTTCTCTTTCGTCAGCTCAATTTTTCATCCGTTCGTCTCCAATTACAATACCTCTTTCTTTCTGGTCCATACCTCTTTCTTTCTGGTCCAGGCTGGCCACCCATCCTCACGTCACCCCAGGTCCAGATTGCAGAATGGAGAGAGCGAGAGAAAAGGAGTAAGAGAGGAGAGAGAAGGAGCTAAGATCATACAACAACGTGATGGAAAGTCCAGAACAGAATTAGCTGTAGGAACACCCTTTCCAGTTGAAAATGGCAGATTTGGCCACTGATAAGCGCCTACATTAGAACGCATTGGATGTACAGTAACATGCTATACATGATGTCAGAGCTCAGGCTCTGTGCTTCACAGCGCTGTATGGGTTTTGACTGACAGCCGTTCTGAACTTGAGCACTGCATGCAACAAGAAGTTGCCCCCATCCCTCCCGCTAATTGGGCAACTTTTGCAAATGTGTTGTTGTCTGAGTGAGAGTAATGCTGTAAATTGTGTCAGAATGAGCCTATGTTTGTCTGTTGTGAAGAAAACTCGCAGGGGAACACGCACATTAAATGCACGCATGACTCCCTCCTATGCGCACCAACATTACGAGATGTTTCTCTGAATTTCCCTGTGAAAGCCTAACACTGTCAGATCATATTTTATAACTTAGCTAGTCATGTTGGCAATAGACAAAAGCTTTCAAATGATGCCCTCCTGACCCAGATTTGCGAATTAAAATGTTTTTTTTTTTGGATTGCGTGAACAGTAATTGTGTGATGGCGAGGAATCAGGGTTGTGTTTCAAACAAAATAACTACAAGTGTGCTTGCTCTAGTAACTCAACGGCACAGCTAAGAGAGCTAAAAAAAACACCTTATAGTTGAAGACTCTTCTTTGAGTCATAAAAATGCATTGAAATTACTTAGGAACTGTGCAAACTTGAGAGGAGTGGCCATTTGGAGACACCAGTTAGTCCTCTCACTCAAACCCTTGTCCATGTAGGCCAAAAATGAAAAGCATTCACGTTTTCAACATCCTCTTAACGTATTCAGCCACACACACTTCTTCCCTACCTCTATGCCTGCGGCACTGTTTAATTATCCTAAGGAGCTCCTACTTGTGTTGTCTTATTAGCCTATGTTATGGAAGTGTGTGTGAATGAAAGGGCCTCCTCAATACCGATCAAATGTTGCATTCTCACAGTAATACTGGAAATGGATTCTGCCTCACACATTTTCCTTTCTGACACACACACACACACTCTCACACACACACAAACACACAAGTGCACACGCACACACACTGCAAAAGCACCTGTAGAGGCTTGCCAGACACACAGCCAGACCACAGTTTAGAATGCCAGTCGTTGTCATAATCCACAGAGCAGAGTCAGAGAATCATATTCGCTCTTAATACTAGTCTCTTGGCTGTGTGTGTGGGTGGGTGTGTGTGTCTGCTTCTAAGTGTATGTGTGCGTCTGCTTCTAAGATGCGTTACATACTTGTACCTCTGAGGTACATTCATCATGCAGCCTTATTTTGAGGGGGAAGCCCTGTAATTACTTTTTCTATAAGAACCAGGGCAGGATTGAATCTGTTCTGCTCTCTCTCTCTCTCTCTCTCTCTCGCTCTCTCTCTCTCTCTCTCTCTCTCTCTCTCTCTCTCTCTCTCTCTCTCTCTCTCTCTCTCTCTCTCTCTCTCTCTCTCTCTCTCTCTCTCTCTCTCTCGTGCTCTCTCTCTCTCTCATTAGTCTTCTTTGAGTGGGAGTCTTTTGCGCTTTCACTTGTTATTTTGCTCGATCGTAGCGAGGGAGAGCGAGGAAGAGGGAAAGAGTCCTCAAAAAGAGATGTACAGTCGTGGTCAAAAGTTTTGAGAATGACACAAGTATTGGTCTTCACAAAGTTCGCTGCTTCAGTGTTCTGAGATATTTTTGTCAGATGTTACTATGGTATACTGAAGTATAATTGCAAGCATTCCATAAGTGTCAAAGGCTTTTATTGACAATATATTAAGTTTATGCAGAGTCAATATTTGCAGTGTTGACCCTTCATTTTCAAGACTTCTGCAATCTGCCCTAGCATGCTGTCAATTAACTTCTGGGCCACATCCTGACTGATGGCAGCCCATTCTTGCATAATCAATGCTTGGAGTTTGTCAGAATTTGTGGGTTTTTGTTTGTCCACCCGCCTCTTGAGGATCGACCACAAGTTCTCAATGGGATTAATGTCTGGGGAGTTTCCTGGCCATGGACCCAAAATGTAGATGTTTTGTTCCCCGAGCCACTTAGTTATCACTTTTGCATTATGGCAAGGTGCTCCATCATACTGGAAAAGGCATTGGTCATCACCAAACTGTTCTTGGATGGTTGGGAGAAGTTGCACTCAGAGGATGTGTTGGTACCATTCTTTATTCATGGCTGTGTTCTTAGGCAAAATTGTGAGTGAGCCCACTCCCTTGGCTGAGAAGCAACCCCACACATGAATGGTCTCAGGATGCTTTACTGTTGGCATGACACACGACTGATTGTAGCGCTCACCTTGTCTTCTCCGGAGAAGGTGTTTTCCGGAGGCCCCAAACAATCGGAAAGGGGATTAATCAGAGAAAATGACTTTACCCCAGTCCTCAGCAGTCCAATCCCTGTACCTTTTGCAGAATATCAGTCTGTCCCTGATGTTTTTCCTGGAGAGAAGTGGCTTTTAAACTCAGTTTTTCACAATTCCTGACATTTAATCCTAGTAAGAATTCCCTGTCTTAGGTCAGTTAGGATCACCAATTTATTTTAAGAAATGTCAGAATAATAGTAGAGAGAATTATTTCTTTCAGCTTTTATTTCTTTCATCACATTCCCAGTGGGTCAGAAGTTTACATACACTCAATTAGTATTTGGTAGCATTGCCTTTAAATTGTTTAACTTGGGTCAAACGTTTCGGGTAGCCTTCCACAAGCTTCCCACAATAAGTTGGGTGAATTTGGGCCATTCCTCCTGACAGAGCTGGTGTAACTGAGTCAGGTTTGTAGGCCCTCCTCGCACATGCTTTTTCAGTTCTGCCCACACATTTTCTATTTCTTCTTGAGATGTTGCTTCAATATATCCACATAATTTTCCTTCCTCATGATGCCATCTATTTTGTGAAGTGCACCAGTCCCTCCTGCAGCAAAGCACCCCCACAGCATGACGCTGCCACCCCCATGCTTCACGGCTGGGATGGTGTTCTTTGGCCTGCAAGCTACCCCCTTTTTCCTACAAACATAACGATGGTCATTATGGTCACTATTTTTGTTTCATCAAATCTTTGTCCCAATGTGCAGTTGAAACCGTAGTCTGGCTTTTTTTATGACAGTTTTGGAGCAGTGGCTTCTTCCTTGCTGAGCGGCCTTTCAGGTTATGTCGATATAGGACTCGTTTAACTGTGGATATAGATAATTTTGTACCTGTTTCCTCCAGCATCTTCACAAGGTCCTTTGCTGTTGTTCTGGGATTGATTTGCACTTTTCGCACCAAAGTATGCTCTTCTCTAGTAGACAGAACGTGTCTCCGTCCTGAGTGGTATGACGGCTGCGTGGTCCCATGATGTTTATACTTGCGTACTATTGTTTGTACAGATAAACATGGTACCTTTAGGCGTTTGGAAATTGCTCCCAAGGATGAACCAGACTTGTGGAGGTCTACAATTTTTCTTCTGAGGTCTTGGCTGATTTCTTTTGATTTTTCCATGATGTCAAGCAAAGAGGCACTGAGTTTGAAGGTAGGCCTTGAAATACATCCACAGCTACACCTCCAATTGACTGAAATGATATCAATTAGCCTATCAGAAGTTTCTAAAGCCATGACATCATTTTCTGGAATTTTCCAAGCTGTTTAAAGGTACAGTCAACTTAGTGTATGAAACATTTCTGACCCACTGGAATTGTGATACAGTGAAATATAAGGGAAATAATCTGTCTGTAAACAATTGTTGGAAAAACGACTTGTGTCATGCACAAAGTAGATGTCCTAACCGACATGCCAAAACTATAGTTTGTTAACAAGAAATGTGTGGAGTGGTTGAAAAACTAGTTTTAATGACTCCAACCTAAGTGTATGTAAACTTCCAACTTCAACTGTATATGCATCATACCTTAAAGAAAACAATATTATAACACTGTTAACTATTTTACTGCATTATTTGAATCACACATTATTAACCCTTTTACTACATTACTCTAATCACCCTTTAATCATATCTTCCCTTATACATTTCCCTATGCTTTCAAACTATAACTTTTAACATATTTAACCTTTAATCATTATTTTAGTAAATTCCAGTCCCAAATCATTTCTTTTACTTTTTTGTCTTCAATTTTCTCTCAATGTTCATTCTTCTTTGTGCTCCGTGTGTGTGTGAAAGTGGAACTTCTTCATGAGTGCGTGCGTGGGTGTATGCAAATGTTTCTCTAAAATGTCACAGAGAACTGGGCCTTAGCCTACTACTCTTGACAATACAAAATGGATGATGGACATCCACAAATCAATACATACCATACCAAACGTAACATATCACACTAATTTGAGTGTCCCAGATTTTCCTTTACTATGTTACGTCTATGAGTCCAGGTTGCCTCTTGTCTAATTCCCTCTCCTCTTCACCTCTCCTCTCACCCTTTTCTTGGACAACATCTCTCCCCCCTCTCTGGTTCCCTTCCTGGATAGAATAAAATCCTCTTCCTGCAACCTCTCCTTACCCATCCTTTATTGTGACCCTTTATAGAATCCACACTCTCCTTCTTCACTCTCTCTCCTTCCATTCCCTCCCGTCGTCCTCCCCTAATTTCCCTTCTCCACCACCACCTCCCACACTGCCAGGCAAGGGACGGAGGGGTCTATGGTGGGAGTGGGGTCGGGCGACCAGAGCCCCAGAGTCAGGGAGCGGGCCAAGAGCACTGGCCAAGGAACAGAGCACTCATCCTGGGAGGACCATACTGAGATGAGCCCCTCCTCACAGCAGCTTTGGTGCTCTAGTCCCAACCTCCCTGGGATCCAGCTGGAGGAGTAGAGATAAGAGAGAGAGGAGGAGCTGATTGAGATTTGGATTCAACATTTATATTAGAAAGCGTGTGTAATTGGATAGCAGATTTTCCTGCTAACACTTTCTAGTAAGTAGAACTAATAACATTAATGTAATAACTGGCCAAATACTTGAGGACTGCTTTGAAGAGGGTGGACTCAGAAGTGGAGGCTCTCTCGGTCTTGTTACCAAGCAACTGATACCTCTGGGTAGCGGATGGATACGAGTGACCGCACAAGATGGACACTGAGCCAAGGCTTTGCTGGATCATGGTCAGTTTATATTAAGAATGGTCTCTTGAGATGCATCCATATAACTCTTTTTTTTCTTAGCAAATATTGCATTGACACGAGTGTCTATGTCAAGTAGGCCTACACGATTTATGTCAAGTATAGAATTTCATTGCGCTGTATGGTATTATTAACAGAACAAACTTGTAGGATTTAGAACTACCATCCACTTTTTTGCGTTAATGCTACAAGCCTGGGAACCAAAGACCACCTTACCATATTAGCTGTTATTACTATCCGAGAGCAGACAGATTTTTCTGCTTTCTCACAGTACGGCACTACTGTTGTTGCTGTCGTCTGACTAGATTGTTGCTGTCATCTGACTAGATTGTTGCTGTCATCTGACTAGATTGATATCTAAGACAGCAGAATACTGTAGTTCACAATGGTGGATCAACGTTGCGTCAGGTTCCACAGAGGGACACTCTTATCAGGGTAGTCAGAAGACTGTCAGGGAGTTTCATCAACTCCCGACTCTAGTAATAGGCACCATATTCCCTATATAGGAATAGGGTGCCAATAGGAGTCTGGTCAAAAGTACTGCATTTTGTAGGGACTATGGTGCTATTTGGGATTTATTCATATTCACGATTCGCAAACATTATTATGGATCCTCTTTTTTTAGACTGGAAATTGTAATTTCTATTTCTATAAAGTGCTAGATAAACACAAATGCATTCATTGATTTTAATTCCGAAGAAAATGCAAACATCGTCTTTTGGTAAACACAAAATCGAATAGAATAGAAAAGGCTATAGAAGAGAAGTCTGGCAACTTCTATGCTGATACCAGTACCAGTTAAATACAGTTTCTAGAATGAACATTTTCCTGACGAAGGTGGCCAATTTTTTTGTCATGTTGCTAGGATGCCAATGTTCATTCTATAGTTATTTTTAATTATGTGGGTCGGCCTCTCGAACTTCCACACCAAAGTCATGTGCAGTCATGTTTAGGGTCATACAAATCAAATCAAATCAAATCAAATTTTATTGGTCACATGCGCCGAATACAACAGGTGCAGACATTACAGTGAAATGCTTACTTACAGCCCTTAACCAACAGTACATTTATTTTAAACAAAAAAAGTAAAAATAATATATATTTTTATATATATACAGGGGGGTACCGTTGCAGAGTCAATGTGCGGGGGCACCGGCTAGTTGAGGTAGTTGAGGTAATATGTACATGTGGGTAGAGTTAAAGTGACTATGCATAAATACTTAACAGAGTAGCAGCAGCGTAAAAAGGATGGGGTGGGGGGGCAGTGCAAATAGTCCGGGTAGCCATGATTAGCTGTTCAGGAGTCTTATGGCTTGGGGGTAGAAGCTGTTGAGAAGTCTTTTGGACCTAGACTTGGCACTCCGGTACCGCTTGCCGTGCGGTAGCAGAGAGAACAGTCTATGACTAGGGTTGCTGGAGTCTTTGACAATTTTGAGGGCCTTCCTCTGACACCGCCTGGTATAGAGGTCCTGGATGGCAGGAAGCTTTGCCCCAGTGATGTACTGGGCCGTACGCACTACCCTCTGTAGTGCCTTGCGGTCGGAGGCCAAGCAGTTGCCATACCAGGCGGTGATGCAACCAGTCAGGATGCTCTCGATGGTGCAGCTGTAGAATTTTTTGAGGATCTGAGGACCCATGCCAAATCTTTTTAGTCTCCTGAGGGGGAATAGGCTTTGTCGTGCCCTCTTCACGACTGTCTTGGTGTGTTTGGACCATGATAGTTCGTTGGTGATGTGGACACCAAGGAACTTGAAGCTCTCAACCTGTTCCACTACAGCCCCGTCGATGAGAATGGGGGCGTGCTCAGTCCTCTTTTTTTTCCTGTAGTCCACAATCATCTCCTTTGTCTTGGTCACGTTGAGGGAGAGGTTGTTGTCCTGGCACCACACGGCCAGATCTCTGACCTCCTCCCTATAGGCTGTCTCATCGTTGTCGGTGATCAGGCCTACCACTGTTGTGTCGTCGGCAAACTTAATGATGGTGTTGGAGTCGTGCCTGGCCATGCAGTCATGGGTGAACAGAGAGTACAGGAGGGGACTGAGCACGCACCCCTGAGGGGCCCCCGTGTTGAGGATCAGTGTGGCAGATGTGTTGTTACCTACCCTTACCACCTGGGGGCGGCCCGTCAGGAAGTCCAGGATCCAGTTGCAGAGGGAGGTGTTTAGTCCCAGGATCCTTAGCTTAGTGATGAGCTTAGAGGGCACTATGGTGTTGAATGCTGAGCTGTAGTCAATGAATAGCATTCTCACGTAGGTGTTCCTCTTGTCCAGGTGGGAAAGGGCAGTGTGGAGTGCAATAGAGATTGCATCATCTGTGGATCTGTTGGGGCGGTATGCAAATTGGAGTGGGTCTAGGGTTTCTGGGATAATGCTGTTGATGTGAGCCATGACCAGCCTTTCAAAGCACTTCATGGCTACAGATGTCAGTGCTACGGGTCGGTAGTCATTTAGGCAGGTTATCTTAGAGTCCTTGGGCACGGGGACTATGGTGGTCTGCTTGAAACATGTTGGTATTACAGACTCAGTCAGGGACATGTTGAAAATGTCAGTGAAGACACTTGCCAGTTGGTCAGCACATGCTCGGAGTACACGTCCTGGTAATCCGTCTGGCCCTGCGGCCTTGTGAATGTTGACCTGCTTAAAAGTCTTACTCACATCGGCTACGGAGAGCGTGATCACATAGTCATCTGGAACAGCTGGTGCTCTCATGCATGCTTCAGTGTTGCTTGCCTCGAAGCGAGCATAGAAGTGGTTTAGCTCGTCTGGTAGGACATCAAAGATGCCGTAGAGGGAAAGAGACGACCGATACACAGACCCGCACGGAATTTGCGCATGCATAATTCAGACGAAAATTTGCGGTATGTCAAATAGAATGCATAGGATTCTAAGGCTAAAAATAAGATGCCAGCTGATAGCAAAATTAAATAAAATTGACTTGTTGAATGTGCGTTTTTACTCTGTTTTCATTGACGTATTTCATTCACTGAAAAATGTGGCCCACTCTCCCCACCATAGCCCCTCCCCTGTCTGAGTGAGAGTTGCAGGGTGCAGACAGCTCCGTGAATAAATGACAGCTGTCTGAGGAGAGAAGTATCTAACAAAAAATGCCCAGATTTACAGCAGAGGATCTGAGGAGTAAACACTTGGCTACCAGAATAACAGCCAGGGACAGGGCCACGGAGTTTCCAGCTTAACTGTACGAGGATGTAGGAGTACTTCTCTGCAATTACAAAAGGAATTACAAAAGCAGCAAGTAACAGACATATTTTTTGTGACTTTTTTGTGTGACTTTATTTAGTTAACTATCATTGTTTGAACATGTATTTGTGTGTGAGACATAGTGTCAGGTTTATGGGCTGTGTGTGTGTGTGTGTGTGTGTCTGTGTGTGTGTGTGTCACTTCAGGAGAGAGTGTGCTTACATTCAAAGCTTGAGATCCACTGTAGGCCTGCTATTGAACTCTGAGAATACTTAATTTACCAAATTTAACCATTGTTCTTTATTTTCAAAATTTCTTTCAGTCCAAACAAGAACACAGACCCTGGCCTCCTGTCTGGCAAATACTCCCTCCACAGCTGAGAGAAATGAGCTCATCTTGGACTTCACAAGAACATTAATCGAAGCAGATATACCTCTTGAGAAGAGGCCCAAGTTCTCCACATTTCTGAAACAAAACTGCAAGCAGGGAGAGTCTATCCCAGCGCCATCCCATCTGCGTACAGAGTACATGCCAGAGCTCTATCCACAATATGAGCAGGACATCAAAGATGCCGTAGAGGGAAAGAGACGACCGATGCCTTTGGGAGATGTACACTCGCCATTCCTACTCCAGCCAGTGGGTGAGTGACCTGTTGTAGCAGACCTGAATTTCTTGGATAAAGTAAACTTTACCACTGTGTCCCAAGCTGTAATTTCCTGTCTCAACAACAATGGGGTTGACTTTAACAATGTGTGGGCTTTTGTAAGCTACTCAGCTAGCTACATGAATGAGGCTTTCACCACCATGTTGAATGGCCTCTTCCCGAACTCCGGACACGTCACCTGCATTTCCCAGTGCTGGCGGGAGCTGGCGGGTTTTCCAGAGGGGGTTGAGGACGTGAACAGGCTGTGTGCTGTGGTGAAGAAGGTGTTCTCACAGGCACCCCAGCGTCGTCTGGAGCTGAGAGCATTCATGCTGGAAAATTGTCATTCTCCTGTGATGCCTATGTATGCTGTGCAGGTGGGGCTTCTGGATACTTGCTGTGGTGTACCTGGAAGAGTACATGGTTGTGCTCACAGACTTCACTACGACCTTACCAGAAACAGCAAAGTGTGTCAAGGCCCAGCTGAAGGCCCAGGCAGTGTTCATTGTGGAACATAGTGTGGAGATAGTGGCTAACCTCACAAAGCTGGAGGAGACGTCTGTGCCAACAGCCCACAACATCACCAGCAAGCTGGAGGACATGCAAATGCAGTTTGAATGTGGCAGAACAGCTGGGGCTTACGGCTAGCACCCTCATACAACTGAGCTGCTGGGGCAGCTTCCAGAGGAAGACAGGCTCTCCTGCACTGAGTTGTTCCAGTCTGCCATGGCAGAATGCTTCATCAAGCTGCAGACTGTGCTGGAGAAGCACCCCTGCCTTCACCTGTTCAAGTCACTAACTGTTCTAGATCCAGCCTAAGTGGTAGGCGCAAGAAAGGACATTAAGTACTATGTCCATGCCATCCCTGCTCTGAGCCTGTGTGTCTGCAGAGGAGTGGCACAGATGCATGGGCATCGACAAGGCAGACGCTATAGAAGTGAGTGCAGTGGACTGGTGGGCATCTAGGCAGGACAGGATGCCAGCCTTAGCTCACATTGCGGCGATACATCTGTGCCTCCCCAATACCTCAGTGGTTGTAGAGAGACTTTTCTCACATTATCAGATGCTACATTTTAAAATGTTGTTGATTGCAAAGTATAATAGCACTGAGCACTAAGAAGCAAGTAAGTCACATAAACACACACCCACAACCACCAACTCTACCACTCTTTCTGTGTTTTGGTTTAAAGCAATTTGATAATAGTTTATGGATAGTGAATGGTGAATGGAATGAAGATACATAATTGTTAATCTAATATATGTGGTGTTTATGTATTTATAGATGGATTCATCCATTTATTATTTGCACTTTGTTGATGACACTATTTCTTTATCTAACATATCTTTCCATAGGGTAACGTTTATAATAATAGGATCATATAAAGGTTGAGTCTGTGTAGAGGTTATTTTTGACTGAGCTTTAGTTGAAGGAAAACGGTAGGTTCACTTTAATCTAATAAACAGAATGAAGCATTTGCATAAAACCATGTTCCCAATGTTGTTAAATAATGTTACTACACTAGAGGGAAAAAAAAAGCTTTCTGCCGATTTTCAGCAGAAATCGCAGCAGAAAATAGAAAAAGATCCCTGCAGATTCCGTTTGGGTTATATCCAATAGTTCAGCAGAGAGGAAAGATAACCTCCCCCGAGATACGCTGGATAAAGCCACACAATCAATGGAAAGAGAGGGAGGCTAACCAGCCATTCAGTGTCTGTCTGATGAGGCCAATGTGTAGCACATGGGGATGTGTGAAACTTACTCCTCAGCCTGAAGTGTCCGCACTTGCACCAGCAAATATCTAGCTTTTCGCTTGGCGAGACTGGTAAGACGCTTCGGGTAGGCGGTCAAATGTGCTAGTAAAGCAGAGGTCCTGGGTTTGAACCAAATCAGGAGGAAGTGGTACTCGCCAAGCGAGCAGTGTGATGTCTGTTATACATGCACATCTCCATTCCTTAACCTTTATCACTGCATCACTCTGGGAGATCCAGCCATGTCCCTGCTCAACCTAGAGACAACACCTCTCTGGTCACTGGGAGATCCAGCCATGTCCCTGCTCAACCTAGAGACAACACCTCTCTGGTCACTCTGGGAGATCCAGCCATGTCCCTGCTCAACCTAGAGACAACACCTCTCTGGTCACTCTGGGAGAACCAGCCATGTCCCTGCTCAACCTAGAGACAACACCTCTCTGGTCACTCTAGGAGATCCAGCCATGTCCCTGCTCAACCTAGAGACAACACCTCTCTGGTCACTCTAGGAGATCCAGCCATGTCCCTGCTCAACCTAGAGACAACACCTCTCTGGTCACTGGGAGATCCAGCCATGTCCCTGCTCAACCTAGAGACAACACCTCTCTGGTCACTCTGGGAGATCCAGCTATGTCCCTGCTCAACCTAGAGACAACACCTCACTGGTCAGGTGTGACAAACACCAACACAGGAAGATTGCTAAGATGGATATTGTCTGTTGTGGTATCTAAATAATGATGCTAATTCTGCTGTGAGAACAAGGAGTCCGCTTACACTGTACTTTGATTATAAAGGTTTATTATTTCAAAGGATTTCAGCGTACGTTTACAGACATCTGCAGGCATCTGGAGAACAACGGACTCAAAATAATATGTTGTTCTGTCCTCCTTTGTCTCCACCAAGTATTTATAATCTTTACCATGATATGGGTGGTTTCCCCTACAGACCAATCCCATGACTCCACACAACAGACTTCCTCTGTTTTAGAGTGCCCCTATAGAACTGTTCCCCAGATGCTTCCCTAAGCTGAATCAACATCCTCTAAGATACCATTTGCAAACATTAGCAAAGTCATAAATTCTTTAGACACCACACTGTCATTGTGACGTTGGTCTCTCTCTCTCTCTCTCGCACTCACTCTCTTTCTCTTTCTCTTCCCCCTGCTTCAATTACACCTTCTCTACATTCCCCTTCCTGTTTTTTTCCTCTCTCTCTCCTTCCTCCCCCCCTCTGTATATACTGTATAAGTCACCTAAGGCACCAGTGGTGATCTCACGTTTCTCACAGCTACAGTAGAAGTGACAAAGATCTGAGCAAACATCAAGGAAAACCCAGCAGTGCCCTTGAAGGTTCCTTTGAAGAAGAAAAAACATATTTCCTCTTTCATGGTACTCCCTTGAGTTACTGTATATATTAAAGTACATCCGTTGATTGTTATGAAGGACAAACCACCTGGGCTTTGACAACCAAGTCTAAATCATTTCCATTTAAAGATAACACAGGGTAGAGATCATACTGTATGTAGAGAACATATGTGTAACATGTATAACAACTACATCTAGGTCTCAGAGCAAAACATCACTGATTAAAACTACTAGCGCACAGATACTAGTTAGCTATTTCAAATCAGCTACATATAGATGGATGATATATTCAATGCATTATATTTTTCACACTGGTTAGTATTTCTCCTATAGTCACCTCACTTATCCACTCTCATCAAGACTCAAAGACCCAGGGGCAGACCAGTGCTAACAGACCAAGTCCTCATGTACTGTAAATAGTCCTTCTTTCTTATTAGAAGATTGTATGCCAACAATCATTCAGTATGATGCTGTATCTCTTTTAGCTCCTTTCAAGAGATTTGGGATCATCATGAATGCAAACAATTACATTAAAACCTGATGTACTGTGTAGGAGTGACACTCAAAAGACCTTTGAGTTAATACATGTTCTCTTTGTTGCCGAGCAGGAAAAACTAAGGTAAAATCAGAGCCAAGGATAAGAATTGTAATGTCTCAATCAAAGAAAGCAGGAACATTTGTGAAACAATATAATCTTTTCTACCTCTCTTTGCTACAAAATAAAATAAAAAAACGAGGTGGAGAGCGAGTAAGAGAGAGAGAGGAGATAAGAGGAGAAAGAGGGAGAGGAAAGGAGAGGAGAGGTAGGGAGAGCAGAGGAGAGGAGAGCAGAGGAGAAGAGAAGAGAGGAGAGGAGAAAGAGAGGAGAGAAGAAAGTAAAGAAAAAGAGCGAGAAATGAGACTGAAAGAAACAGATTGTCTCTTTTCTTTCTGGCCCTGCAGAACAGTGGTCTGTCAAGGTCAGGTATAATTACAGGCATTTGAAGGAGAGCTGTTCTGTTGCGTGAGCGAGCCGCCAATTTTTTGTCCGCGCACGATGACGTTTCTCCGATGCAATCGATGGCACTGAAAAGGGTAGCAAAGGTTTACGCGGTAAGTGCTCATTATAAACTGAATGTGACGGCATCACCGCCAAGGTCTCCCTTTGATACCAAACCAGCCAATCATCTGATTTGGCGGAAAGGAGAGAGGTGGGTGAGGTTGGAGAGAGAGAGAGAGCGAGAGAGAGAGAGAGAGAGATAGAGAGAGAGAGAGAGAGAGAGAGAGAGAGAGTGAGAGAGAGAGAGAGAGAGAGAGAGAGAGAGAGAGAGAGAGAGAGAGAGAGAAATGCAGCTCCTGGAATGCATATATTTACTGTAAACAGTTAAATGACATGTTCAGCATGGAATGCTCCCTGGTATAAGCCTCACTATAAATTACCAAATCAATCAGCCATGACTTTTTCCCTCACAGTCCAGACACACAGGCCCCATATTGTTAATATGACCTACATTGTTCCCAATGGTGAGTTGTGTATTTCAAGGGCTGATTTAACTTGTGACATTGAAATGTACTTTGTGCGTAGCAGGGGAAATTAAATCAATGGATAGCAGGCTAATGGGGTAGTTAGGGGGTTTAGAAAAAATATGCTGGTACTATTATAGAGCTGCCCTATGGTTGGACAACTTTCATCTCAAATATTCATATATTCCTATATTTAAGGCACTTTTGATGATATGTCAGGGGTTTTACCCTCTACACTTATAATAGAATGATTATTTTTGTCATAGTATTCTCAATGCCACTAAATAATGACCTGCAATAAGTGTGCATATGTTGTTTTTTTTGGTGCCTTTTTCACTTTTATGAAACGTACGGAATGCACAAAATGTACTATAAGGGACACCTAACAAATAAAGTTATTGATATATATATATTTTTATTTATTTATTTAACCTTTATTTAACCAGGTAAGCCAGTTGAGAACAAGTTCTCATTTACAACTGCGACCTGGCCAAGATAAAGCAAAACAGTGCGATAAAAACAACACAGTGTTACATATGGGATAAACAAAATGTACAGTCAATAACACAATATAAAATATATATACAGTGTGTGCAAATGTAGTAAGTTATGGAGGTATGGCAATAGATAGACCATAGTGCAAAATAATTACAATTTAGTATTAACACTGGAATGTGCAGAAGATAATGTGCATACTGGGGTGCAAATGAGCAAAATAAATATCAATGTAAATAACAATATGGGGATGAGGTCGTTGGGTGGGCTAAATACACATGGGTTGTGTACAGGTGCAGTAATCGGTAAGCTGCTCTGACAACTGATGCTTAAAGTTAGTGAGGGAGATAAGTGTCTCCAGCTTCAGTGATTTTTGCAGTTCGCTCCAGTCATTTGCAGCAGAGAACTGGAATGAATGGCGAACAAAGGAGGTGTTGGCTTTGGGGATGACCAGTGAGATATACCTGCTGGAACGCATACTACGGGAGGGTGTTGCTATGGTGACCAATGATCTAAGATAAGGCAGGGATTTGCCTAGAAGTGATTTATAGATGACCTGGAGCCAGTGGGTTTGGCGACGAATATGTAGTGAGGGCCAGCCAACGAGAGCGTTCAGGTCACAATGGTGGGTAGCATATGGGGCTTTGGTGACAAAACGGATGGCACTGTGATGAGACTACATCCAATTTGCTGACTAGAGTGTCGGAAGCTATTTTGTAAATGACATCGCTGAACTCAAGGATCAGTAGGATAGTCCGTTTTACGAGGGCATGTTCAGCAGCATGAGTGAAGGAGGCTTTGTTGCAAAATAGGAAGCCGATTCTAGATTTAACTTTGGATTGGAGATGCTTAATGTGAGTCTGGAAGGAGAGTTTACAGTCTAACTAGACACCTAGGTATTTGTAGTTGTCCACATATTTTAAGTCAGACCCGCCGAGAGTAGTGAATCTAGTCAGGTGGGCGGGTGCTAGCAGCGTTCGATTGAAGAGCATGCATTTAGTTTTACTAGCATTTAAGAGCAGTTGGAGGCCACGTAAAGAGTGTTGTATGGCATTGAAGCTCGTTTGGAGGTTTGTTAACACAGTGTCCAATGAAGGGTCAGATGTATAATGTATAAAAAATGGTGTCGTCTGCGTAGAGGTGGATCTGAGAGTCACCAGCAGCAAGAGCGACATCATTGATATACACAGAGAATAGAGTTGGCCTGAGAATTGAACCCTGTGGCACCCCCATAGAGACTGACAGAGGTCTAGACAACAGGCCCTCCGATTTGACACATTGAACTCTATCTGAGAAGTAGTTGGTGAACCAGGCGAGGCAGTCATTTGAGAAACCAAAGCAATTTAGTCTGCCAATAAGAATGCGGTTATTGACAGAGTCAAAAGCCTTGGCCAGGTCGATGAAGAGGGCTGCACAGTACTGTCTTTTATCGATTGCGGTTATTATATCGTTTAGGACCTTGAGCGTGGCTGAGGTGCACCCATGACCAGCTCGGAAACCAGATTGCATAGCGGAGAAGGTACAGTGGGATTCGAAATGGTCGGTGATCTGTTTGTTAACTTGGCTTTCAAATACTTTCGCATGGGCAAGTTGCAGCGGAGGGTGCAGAGCTGGTGGCCAGGGTAGTGGTAGCCAGGTAGAAAGCATGGCCAGCCGTAGCAAAATGCTTATTGAAATTCTCGTAGATTTATCGTTGGTGACAGTGTTTCCTTGCCTCAGTGCAGTGGGTAGCTGGGAGGAGGTGCTCTTATTCTCCATGGACTTTACAGTGTCCCAAAACTTTTTGGAGTTATTGCTACAGGATGCACATTTCTGTTTGAAAAAGCTAGCCTTTATAATAATAATATGCCATTTAGCAGACGCTTTTATCCAAAGCGACTTACAGTCATGCGTGCATACATTTTTTTTTTTTGTGTATGGGTGGTCCCGGGGATCGAACCCACTACCTTGGCGTTACAAGCGCCGTGCTCTACCAGCTGAGCTACAGAGGACCACCCATACCTTTGGACCACCCTACAGAGGACCACCCATACCTTGGACCACCCATGAGCCTTTGCTTTCCTAACTGATTATGTATATTGGTTCCTGACTTCCTTGAAAAGTTGCATATCGCGGGGGCTGTTCGATGCTAATGCAGTACGCCACAGGATGGTTTTGTGCTGGTCAAGTTAAGTCTGGGGTGAACCAGGGGCAATATCTGTTCTTAGTTCTGAATATTTGGAATGGGGCATGCTTATTTAAGATGGAGAGGAAAGCACTTTTGAAGAACATCCAGGCATCCTCTACTGACGGAATGAGGTCAATTGTCACGACTTCGGCCGAGGCTGCCTCCCCTCCTTGTTCAGGCAGGCTTCGGCGTTCGTCGTCACCGGCTTACTAACCACTGCCGCCCAATCATCATCACATTTGTCTTGTCTTGTTTATCACACACACCTGGTTCTAAGTGTTCCCTCTGCCCCCTTGTACTTGTGGGTGATTGTAGTTGTGAGAGTAGTATAGCTCGGTGGAGCTATTCGTACATTTTGTTGCCAGGGTAGATTTTCCCCTGTGCCTATATATTATTGGATTCTACTGTTACAGTGTATTTGCCAGGGATTAGAGTTTCCCCTGTGCCTGTTTCGTTAATCGCTATTTGAGCGCATTTGTGTGTCAACAAAGGAATAAACTCTGTGTTCGGTGATTACCCTCCTGCGTCTGACTCCTTTCATCATACTCATCACATCAATATCCATCCAGGATAACCGGGCCAGGTCAATTAGAAAGGCCTGCTCGCTGAAGTGTTTTAGGGAGCATTTGACAGTGATGAGGGGTGGTCGTTTGACCGCGGATCCATTACGGACGCAGGCAATGAGGCAGTGAGATCCTGGTTGAAGACAGCGGAGGTGTATTTAGAGGGTAAATTAGTCAGGATGATATCTATGAGGGTGCCCATGTTTATGGATTTAGGGTTGTACCTGGTAGGTTCCTTGATAATTTGTGTGAGATTGAGGTCATCTAGTTTAGATTGCAGGACGGCTGGGGTGTTAAGCATATCCCAGTTTAGGTCAGCAAGCAGTACGAAATCTGAGGATAGATGGGGGGCAATCAATTCACATATGGTGTCCAGGGCACAACTCGGGGCTGAGGGCGGTCTGTAGCAAGCAGCAACAGTGAGAGACTTATTTCTGGAAAGGTGGATTTTTAGAAGTAGAAGCTCAAACTGTTTGGGCACAGACCTGGATAGTATGATAGAGCTCTGCAGGCTATCTCTACAGTAGATTGCAACTCCGCCCCCTTTGGCAGTTCTATCTAGACGGAAAATGTTGTAGTTCGGGTTGGACATTTCTGAATTTTTGGTGGCCTTCCTAAACCAGGATTCAGACACTGCTAGAACATCAGGGTTGGCAGAGTGTGCTAACGCAGTGAATAACTCAAACTTAGGGAGGAGGCCTCTGATGTTAACATGCAAGAAACCAAGGCTTTTACGGTTACAGAAGTCAACAAATGATAGCGCCTGTGGGGGTAGGAGTGATACTGGGGGCTACAGGGCCTGGGTTAACCTCTTCATCACCAGAGGAACAGAGGAGGAATAGAATAAGGATACGGCTGAAGGCTTTAAGAACTGGTCTTCTAGTGCGTTGGGTACAGAGAATAAAAGGTGCAGATTTCCGGGCGTTGTAGAATAGATTCAGGGCATTATGTACAGACAAGGATATGGAAGGATATGAGTACAGTGGAGGTACACCTAAGCATTGGGTAACTATGAAAGAGATAACATCACTGGAGGTACCGATATAGCCGTTCTCCACGTGTATTGGGGGTGGGACAAAGGATCTTTCTGAGGCTGGTTGAGCTGAACTTGGGGCTCTACAGTGAAATTGTATTATAAGAACTAACCCAAACAGCAATAGACTAGGCATATTGACATGGGAGAGAGGCATAACGCAATCACAGGTGTTCGAGACAACAAATGGTAATGGCGACGAAAGTTTGGGCTGAGGCTAAACAGATAAACAGGATGGGGTACCGTGTAAAGGAACAGTCCAGCAGGCATTAGCTCTGTAGCTGAGTGATCATAAGGTCCAGTGAACAGCACTAAGTAATCGTAGGCTGCTAAAGCACAGGCTAGCAGGAGGTGTGGCTGTTGATTGCGCATGCTAGCGGGCCGGAGCTAGCAGATGGATCTTCGTGGTCGTCGCAACGGGAAGCCTGTTGAAACCACATCAGATAATTACGTCGGCAGACCAGTCGTGATGGATCGGCGGGGCTCCGTGTCGACGCTAGGAGTTCCCGTCCGGTTGACAGAGCGGTAGATAGCCAGGAGATGGGCCTTGCTCGAGGCTAGCTCAAGGCTAAGTGGTACGTCAGGAAGTGGTGATTAGCCAACAACAGCCATTCAGTTGCAGCTACATAGCTACTTGCGATAGTCCGGTGTTAAGGTCCAGTGATTCAGTGATTCCGGCAGAAAATCCGATATGCTCTGGGACGATAGCATGCTGTGCTGACTGGCAGATAATTGTCCAGGCTAGAGCTGGCTGGTAGGTAGTGCAGGCCACAGACAGTGGTGAAGACCACTAACGGTGGCTAATAGCAAGTAACTAGTTAGCTGGCTAGGTGGATAGTTTCAGCCGTTGGTTCTTGAAAAAAATTAAGAAATAATAGAATCCGTTCCACATTGGGTGAGGCGGGTTGCAGGAAAGTATATATAGTTAAAGGATGGAAAGTGAGATAGAGGAATATATACGAATAAAAGACAAAAAACTAAACAAAAACAGGCTATTTACACGAGGACAACACAATACACGACCGCACTACTATGCCAACTTGGATCAGCTTGGATCATCAATTATCATCATTATGACTAAAAATGGGGATCAACTTTAACGTTATATTTGACAGATGCTTTCTGGTCCTTTCACCCAGCACTGTGTGTAGGTGGTAGGAACACAATCCCCTTCATTAAGTGTGAAAAGACAAGATTGTGGATGACAGATTTGTCAATAAAACTATCAGAAACACATGTCTCTCCTGAATCGCCTCGCTGGGTCTTGGTAACACTGAGTGTGTTTGATCTTCTCGATCAACTTGTTTGGTCTGTCAAGCTTTAAAGGCACTGGGTTTAATGGGTTCAATGAATGTGTAGGTGAACCTATATATAAGCTCCTCCCCCTCTACCTCCCCCTCTACCTGCCTCTCTCCCACTCCTTCTGATTGGCTCATCCTTTTAATAACAGGTTAGAGACCATGAAATGGAAGGACTGGCACATTACGTCAATAATTATCGGAAGTGTCCTCTTAACAATTAGAGCATGGAGATGTCCTATCCTCCATCTCTCTCGCCAGCTCTTTCTCACTCCCCCTCTCTCTACCCCTCTCTGTGTCTCTATCTGTCTCTCTCTGGCTCCCTCCCTACCTATCCCTCCCCCTCTCTCTCTGTGTCTCTGTGTCTCTTTTTGTCTCTCTCTGGCTCCCTCCCTCCCTTTCCCTCCCCCTCTCTCTCCCCCTCTCTGTGTCTCTGTCTGTCTCTCTCTGGCTCCCTCCCTACCTTTCCCTCCCCCTCTCTCTCCTCCTCTCTGTGTCCCTGTCTGTCTCTCTCTGGCTCCCTCCCTACCTTTCCCTCCCCCTCTCTCTCCCCCTCTCTGTGTCTCTGTCTGTCTCTCTCTGTCTCCCTCCCTACATTTCCCTCCCCCTCTCTCTCCCCCTCTCTGTGTCTCTGTCTGTCTCTCTCTGGCTCCCTCCCTACCTCTCCCTCCCCCTCTCTCTCCCCCTCTCTGTGTCTCTGTCTGTCTCTCTCTGGCTCCCTCCTCCCCCACTCACTTCCCCTCTCCTTCCCCCTTTCCCTCCCTCTATATCTCTGTCATTACCACTGCAGCCCTCTGTGCATCATCTTCAGAAGGGCTTTGCTGAGAACAAAATATATTTATCCAGATCCTTTCAGAACAGTGGCTCTTCTCTCATTGAAATTCAAATATACACCTGTCCAATATGCAGTATATACACCTGTCCAATATACACTTGTCAATCATCTGTGGATCGGCTCAGTGAGGCTCACTGCATACAAGGAACATAATGTGTGTGTGTGTGTGTGTGTTTTAGGGGATGTGTGTGTGTGTGTGTTTTAGGGGATGTGTGTGTGTGTGTGTTTTAGGGGATGTGTGTGTGTGTTTTAGGGGATGTGTGTGTGTGTCTAGTGGTGGATATATGGAGGTGACCACCGAGCACAGACGTGGTAGCATGGTGAGTGGCGATTACACTGATATATGTGAGAAACCACCAGCGTCACGAGGAAGCCAGCCATGAAATTGATCTGAACGTCGGGGCTTTAGAGCGGTCACACACACACACACACAACACACACACACACACACACACACACACACACACACACACACACACACACACACACACACACACATACACACACGCACAAACACACACACATACACACACACTGCCACACACTGCTTCTAGCAAACGACCACACACAAATAATTGTTAATACCTGCAAGAGTCATAGGAGGAAGGGAAGGTTGTCTGTGTGTGTGTGTGTGTGTTCCATGTGTGCCTGTGTGCCTGTGTGCTTTTCAGCAAAATACCTTCATAGCTGAGGTACACTAACCATTAACACCTTTCCTGCAAATTGACTAAACTGTTAATACACAGATAATATCCACCTCAAATTGGTCTGCAATGACAGTTATTAGCAATCCATCTCATTAGCTGGGTAATGACGATAATGGAGGTGAATTAAATCCTTTGCCTTCCTAGATCCCTTTTTAACTGCCTGTTATCTATCTGTTATGTAATAAAGTCTGAATATTTCTCCAAGTCCATGGAAATATGTAATGCTTAGCAAATCAATGCGGTATCGATCTTGTCCAGCAGCAAGATGCCTTAGTTAGGTTATTTATGAACAGTAGGCTAATAATACACTGCTGCACACACCCTGTGGCGGTGTGAATTCACGAGAACACACACACACACACACACATCTACACTGTGGCAGACAGGAATACACAGACAAATAAACACACAAACACACACAATCTTGTGCGTGTGTGTCCTTGTGTGTGTGTATGTACAGAATATGTGTATTTGTGCCTGTATGCATACTTGCATGTCCACATGCCTGTGTGTGCATATGTGCCCGTCTGTGTGCCTGTGTGTCCGCATGCTAGTGTGCGTATGTACGTGCATGTCCGCTTGCCTGTATGTCTGTGTGTCTGCATCCCCATCTGAGGTTGGTTAATCAGTATTCCTCACTGCTCTGCTCTGCTCTGGTCCAGTCTCAGCAGAGACAGAGCAATAGCACACATCTCATACACTGTCAGAATAACATGGCAAATTTACAGAAATACATTATTAATTTCCCGTCAGGCAAGCCAGCAGGCTCATATGACAAGTATTCCTATCAATCTGTTTCTGTTTATTTTTTTATTTTTTTTATGTTCATTTCCTGTAGTGCACCTGAGACCTCTATCCCTCCACTGCTGCCGTCCTCTCTCTCTTCATCTTTCTCGCTCTGTCTCTTTCTGTCTCTCTCTGTCTCTCTGTCTCTTTCTCTCTGTCTTTCGTTCCAATTTATTCATAATCTTTGTAACCCCTCACGTATTTCCACACAAAGACACACACACACACACACACACACACACGCACGCACGCACGCACGCACGCACGCACACACACACACACACACACACACACACACACACACACACACACACACACACACACACACACACACACACACACACACACACACACACACGCACACACACACACACACATACACACAGACAGACAGACAGACAGACAGACAGACAGACAGACAAACACACACTCTCCCAATCCCACACACCTCCCTTACACACATACTCCTTCCCTCCCATCTCCCGACCCCTCGACAGTGGAAATGATATCTGATGGGAAATCACTTGGAGAGCATCTCGGCTGAATGAGAACTGCTGCTGGTCAGCTCTCTGTGTCTCTGTGTCTCCTGCTAAGCTCTACACTCTTAGAAAAAAAGGTTCCAGGTAAAAACCCCAGAGGGTTCTACATGGAACCCAGTAGGGTTCTACCTGAAACTAAAAGGGTTCTACATGGAACAAAAAAAAAGGGTTATTCTATGGGGACAGCTGAAAAAACCTTTTAGGTTCTAAATAGAGTGTACCCACTGCAGACCATACTTGCCCTCCAACTCCAATTTCCCTCTCTCATCTCATCCTTTTAATAACTTGTAAGGGACTATGAAATGGAAGAACTGGCATGTTACGTCAATAATTATTTGAAGTGTCCACTTAACATTTAGAGCATGGAGATGTCCTCTCTCTCTCTCTCTCTCTCTCTCTCTCTCTCTCTCTCTCTCTCTCTCTCTCTCTCTCTCTCTCTCTCTCTCTCTCTCTCTCTCTCTCAATTTCAATTCAATTTAAATTCAAGGGCTTTATTGGCATGGGAAACGTATGTTAACATTGCCAAAGCAAGTGAAGTAGATAGTAAACAAAAGTGAAATAAACAATAAATATTAACAGTAAACATTACATTCAGAAGTTCCAATAGAATAAAGACATTTCAAATGTCATATTATGTATATATACAGTGTGGTATCAAAGTGCAAATAGGAAAATAAATAAATATAAATATGGGTTGTATTTACAATGGTGTTTGTTCTTCACTGGTTGCCCTTTTCTTCTGGCAACAGGTCAAAAATATTGCTCCTGTGATGGCACACTGTGGTTTTTCACACAGTAGATTAGGGAGTTCATCAAAATTGGGTTTGTTTTCTAATTCTTTGTGGATCTCTGTAATCTGAGGGAAATACAGTGAGGGAAAAAAGTATTTGATCCCCTGCTGATTTTGTACGTTTGCCCACGGACAAAGAAATGATCAGTCTATAATTTTAATGGTAGGTTTATTTGAACAGTGAGAGACAGAATAACAACAACAAAATCCAGAAAAACGCATGTCAATAATGTTATAAATTGATTAGCATTTTAATGAGGGAAATAAATATTTGACCCCCTCTCAATCAGAAAGATTTCTGGCTCCCAGGTGTCTTTAATACAGGTAACGAGCTGAGATTAGGAGCACACTCTTAAAGGGAGTGCTCCTAATCTCAGTTTGTTACCTTTCTGGCTCCCAGGTGTCTTTAATACAGGTAACGAGCTGAGATTAGGAGCACACTCTTAAAGGGAGTGCTCCTAATCTCAGTTTGTTACCTGTATAAAAGACACCTGTCCACAGAAGCAATCAATCAATCAGATTCCAAACTCTCCACCATGGCCAAGACCAAAGAGCTCTCCAAGGATGTAAGGGACAAGATTGTAGACCTACACAAGGCTGGAATGGGCTACAAGACCATCGCCAAGCAGCTTGGTGAGAAGGTGACAACAGTTGGTGTGATTATTCGCAAATGGAAACACAAAAGAACTGTCAATCTCCCTCGGCCTGGGGCTCCATGCAAGATCTCACCTCGTGGAGTTGCAATGATCATGAGAACGGTGAGGAATCAGCCCAGAACTACACGGGAGGATCTTGTCAATGATCTCAAGGCAGCTGGGACCATAGTCACCAAGAAAACAATTGGTAACACACTACGCCGTGATGGACTGAAATCCTGCAGCACCCGCAAGGTCCCCCTGCTCAAGAAAGCACATATACAGGCCCATCAGATGTTTGCCAATGAACATCTGAATGATTCAGAGGAGAACTGAGTGAAAGTGTTGTGGTCAGATGAGACCAAAATCGAGCTCTTTGGCATCAACTCAACTCGCCGTGTTTGGAGGAGCCCAAGAACACCATCCCCACCATCAAATATGGAGGTGGAAACATAATGCTTTGGGGGTGTTTTTCTGCTAAGGGGACATGACAACTTCACCGCATCAAAGGGACGGGGGACGGAGCCATGTACTGTCAAATCTTGGGTGAGAACCACCTTCTCTCAGCCAGGGCATTGAAAATGGGTCGTGGATGGGTATTCCAGCATGACAATGACCCAAAACACACGGCCAAGGCAACAAAGGAGTGGCTCAAGAAGAAGCACATTAAGGTCCTGGAGTGGCCTAGCCAGTCTCCAGACCTTAATCCATAGAAAATCTGTGGAGGGAGCTGAAGGTTCGAGTTACCAAACGTCAGCCTCGAAACCTTAATGACTTGGAGAAGATCTGCAAAGAGGAGTGGGACAAAATCCCTCCTGAGATGTGTGCAAACCTAGTGGCCAACTACAAAAAAACGTCTGACCTCTGTGATTGCCAACAAGGGTTTTGCCACCAAGTATTAAGTCATGTTTTGCAGAGGGGTCAAATACTTATTTCTCTCATTAAAATGCTGGATTTTTTTGTTGTTATTCTGTCTCTCACTGTTCAAATAAACTTACCTTTAAAATTATAGACTGATCATGTCTTTGTCAGTGGGCAAACGTACAAAATCAGCAGGGGATCATATACTTTTTTCCCTCACTGTATGTGTCTCTAATATGGTCATACATTTGGCAGGAGGTTAGGAAGTGCAGCTCAGTTTCCACCTCATTTTGTGGGCAGTGTGCACATAGCCTGTCTTCTCTTGATCGCCAGGTCTGCCTACGGCGGCCTTTCTCAATAGCAAGGCTATGCTCACTGAGTCTGTACATAGTCAAAGTTTTACTTAAGTTTGGGTCAGTCACAGTGGTCAGGTATTCTGCCACTGTGTACTCTCTGTTTAGGGCTAAATAGCATTCTAGTTTGCTCTGTTTTTTCCAATGTGTCAAGTAATTCTCTTTTTGTTTTCTCATGATTTGGTTGGGTCTAATTGTGTTGTTGTTGTTGTCCTGTGGCTCTGTAGGGTCTGTTTGTGTTTGTGAACAGAGCCCCAGGACCAGCTTACTTAGGGGACTCTTCTCCAAGTTCATCTCTCTGTTGGTGATGGCTTTGTTATGGAAGGTTTGGGAATCGCTTCCTTTTAAGTGGTTATAGAATTTAATGTCTATTTTCTGGATTTTGACAATTTTGATAATCTCTCTCTCTCTCTCTCTCTCTCTCCTCTCTCTCTCTCTCTCTCTCTCTCTCTTTCTCTCTCTCACACACACAAACACACACACACACACACACACACACACACACAGAGAGATCACCCTGATCACGCTGAAACACACAGTACCAGTCAAATGTTTGGACACACCTACTCATTCAAGGGTTTTTCTTTACTTGTACTATTTTCTACATTGTAGAATAATAGTGAAGACATCAAAACTATGAAATAACAAATATGGAATCATGTAATAACCAAAAAAGTGTTAAACAAATCAAAATATATTTTAGATTCTTCAAAGCAGCCACCCTTTGCCTTGATAACAGCTTTGCACACTCTTGGCATTCTGTCAACCAGATTCATGAGGAATGCTTTTCCAACAATTGTGAAGGAGTTCCCACATATGTTGAGCACTTGTTGCGTGCTTTTCCTTCATTCTGCCGTCCAACTCATCCCAAACCGTCTCAATTGGGTTGAGGTCGGGTGATTGTGGAGGCCAGGTCATCTGATACAGCACTCCATCACTCTCCTTCTTGGTCAAATTGTCCTTACACAGCCTGGAGGTGTGTTTTGGGTCAATGTCCTGTTGAAAAAAAAATTATAGTCCCACTAAGCGCAAACCAGATGGGATGGCGTATCGCTGCAGAATGCTGTGGTAGTCATGCTGGTTAAGCGTGCCTTGATTTCTAAATAAATCACAGACAGTGTCAGCAGCAAAGCACCCCACACCATAACACCTCCTCCTCCATGTTTCACGGTGGGAAATAGACATGCGGAGATCATCCGTTCACCTACTCTGTCACACCCTGATCGGTTTCATCTGTCTTTGTGCTTGTCTCCACCCCCCTCCAGGTGTCACCCATCTTCCTCATTATCCCCTGTGCATTTATACCTATTCTCTGTTTGTCTGTTGCCAGTTTGTCTTGTCTTGTCAGGTCTTACCAGCGTGCTTTCCCGTCTTCCTTTTTTCTCAAGTTTCTGTTTCCTAGTTTCCCCGGTTCTGACCATTCTGCCTGCCCTGACCCCGAGCCTGCCTGCCGTTCTGTACTTTACTGACTCTGCCCTGGATTATGGACCTCTGCCTGCCCCGTTGACCTGTCTTTTGCCTGCCCCCTGTTTGGTCAATAAACATCAGTGATTCTAGCTGTCTGCATCTGGGTCTTATACTGAGTTCTGATATACTCTGCGTCTTACAAAGACACGGCAGTTGGAACCAAAAATCTCACATTTGGGCTCATCAGACCAAAGGACATATTTCCACCAGTCTAATGTCCATTGCTCGTGTCTTATCCAACTGGCTGTACACCGCAGACAGTCCAAGACCAAGCACAAAGAGTCTCAGCTTCCCCAGCCCACCATGCCAAACACCATTGCCAGTGTATCGAAGCCGGATAAAGGATTATTGCTGCGTTTACACAGGCAGCCCAATTCTGATATTATTTTCATGAATTGGTCTTTTGACCAACTCTATCAGTTCTGAAAATGATCTGATGTGATTGGTCAAAAGACCAATTATTGGAATAAATATCAGAATTGGGCTGCGTGTGCAAACACGTCAGTGTGGCTCAGCATAAGACCATGTAGAACAACCATCAAATAAATATAGATATTTTTTATCAATCTTCGAAAGTTGTCTGCCTTTATGGATTCACAGAATATATTTAAATAAGCCGTACAGGGTCTGTAGCATCAAACAGATGTTATACATTCAGATATATCCAAAGACTGTTTATTTGTCCAAATCTAAAATACAGGGGTGTGTACAATATTTAATGCTAACTCAAAAATAACTGGGTATTCAACAAGAATGTTATATGGCAAAAGTAACATACTAAGAAATACAATATGAACAGTGTAGTACAGTTCAGTGTATCTGAGTGTGTCTCAGGTGTAGGAAAGTGCAGAGAACTGTAGCTACACAAGATACTGTGTTTTAACCAAAGAGTTTTGGCATCCATTACTGGGCGTTACAGGATAGGTATTGTTCGGTGTAGCACAAAATGTTCAACCAACCTTGGCGATGCTGTCTTCGTCCTCGATTTGTGGAAACAGGAGTCTCCTAAAATGTCTGTGTCCAGTTGCCGGGGGTCTGTTTGAATTTAGAAAATGCTTAGTTATTAAGATAAATACTTTTTTTTGAAGTAATCCAAGTCTCTCTCATTGACAATACCCCAGAAGCCGTCATATGGTGTATCATTCAGTGCGCGAAGCCCAGACCTGCCTTCCTCCTAGGCAATTATGTGTGAAACACCTCTCACTGACCTAGAAATGCCTCAGACATTATGAAAACAAGCCCAGATTCCCCAGGGTGATGCATAAAAGATCAGGCATTAGATGTGCTGTGGCAGGACTGTTGTCATTTGTTCATGTGATTTTGGTGTCAGTTGTCTTGTTTATCTCTCTCCCCGCTCTTTTTCTCTGTGGTTGTGAGCGTTGACCTGTCCAGCTACTGAAGTGAAGAACCATGGAAGCAGGTGCAACACAGGTCCGCGAGACCCGGCGTGCTGCCCTCACTCAGAACATCAACACACACGCCCGCACGCACACACGCCCTGCCGCCCCCACATTTCTTTACATATTCCAGGTATAACATTAGATAACCTTGAGGAGCCACATACAAACACTAAGAGAATCCCCATGATAATACCTCTGTTGTATGAATTACCATTACCTTTGTGTCAGAAGGTGTGCTGTGAAGGTGTGGTGCAGGAATCAAGCGCAGGACGCAGGAACTTAGTCCAATAGACTTTAGTGAACCAAAACTCAAAACGAGTCAAAAGAGCTTGGAATGCGAGCGATTACGCACACAGGCGTAAAATCAAACAAAATAACAATAACGCACAAACACGTGTGAGAACCTCTCCAACACAGAGGAGAGAACGAAGCACAGACATACACGACAGCAAGATCAATCACACACAACACATGACAAACACAACGAGAACTTATAGGACAATAATGAACGCTAAACGATAACAGGTGTACAACATCAAGACAAAACCAAACGAACATCGAAACATACAACGGTGGCAGCTAGTACTCCGGAGACGACGACCGCCGAAGCCTGCCCGAGCAAGGAAGAGAGGCAGCCTCGGCCGAAACCGTGACAGTACCCCCCCCTTGACGCGCGGCTCCAGCCGTGCGCCGACCCCGGCCTCGGGGACGACCAGGAGGATGCGGAGCAGGGCGCGTCGGGTGACTACGGTGGAATTCTGTCAGGAGAGACGGGTCCAAAATGTCTCTCCTCGGCACCCAGCACCGTTCCTCCGGGCCGTACCCCTCCCACTCCACGAGATATTGGAGACCCCCCATCCGACGTCTCGAATCCAAGATGGACCGCACGGTGTACGCCGGTGCCCCCTCGATGTCCAATGGGGGCGGAGGAGTCTCTCTGATCTCATCTTCCTGGAGTGGACCAGCTACCACCGGCCTGAGAAGAGACACATGGAACGAGGGGTTAATACGATAGTCACTAGGCAGTTGTAATCTGTAACACACCTCGTTCAATCTTCTCAGGACTTTAAACGGCCCCACAAACCGCCGACCCAGCTTCCGGCAGGGCAGGCGGAGGGGTAGATTTCTAGTAGAGAGCCAGACTCGATCACCAGGTGCGTACACCGGCCCCTCACTGCGGTGGAGATCGGCGCTCGCCTTCTGACGACGGATGGCCCGCTGCAGGTGGACGTGTGCAGCGTTCCACGTCTCCTCCGAGCGCCGCACCCACTCATCCACCGCAGGAGCCTCGATCTGGCTCTGCTGCCATGGTGCCAGAACCGGCTGGTAACCTAACACACATTGGAAAGGGGTTAGGTTATTTGAGGAATGGCGTAGGGAATTCTGGGCCATTTCTGCCCAGGGAACATACCGTGCCCACTCCTCCGGCCGGCCCTGGCAGTATGATCTAAGAAACCTACCCACATCCTGGTTCACACGTTCCACCTGCCCATTACTCTCTGGATGGTAACCCGAGGTAAGGCTCACCGAGACCCCCAAACGCTCCATAAATGCTCTCCAGACTCTGGAGGTGAACTGGGGACCTCGATCAGACACAATATCCTCGGGTACCCCGTAGTGCCGGAAAACGTGGGTGAATAGAGCTTCGGCGGTCTGTAGGGCAGTAGGAAGGCCCGGCATAGGGAGCAAACGACAGGCCTTAGAGAACCGTTCCACAATGACCAGTATAGTAGTATTCCCCTGCGAGGGGGGAAGGTCAGTGACGAAGTCCACCGAGAGGTGAGACCATGGTCGTTGTGGAACGGGCAGGGGTTGTAACTTACCCCTAGGCAGATGTCTAGGCGCCTTACACTGGGCGCACACCGAGCAGGAGGAGACATAATCCCTCACATCCCTGGCTAACGTGGGCCACCAGTACTTAGCACTAAGGCAATGCACTGTCCGGCCAATACCAGGATGTCCAGAGGAGGGTGACGTGTGAGCCCAATATATCAATCGATCCCGAACCTCGAGCGGGACGTACGTCCGACCCTCCGGGCATTGAGGAGGACTAGGGTCGGTGCGCAACGCCCGCTCGATTTCAGCATCGACCTCCCACACTACCGGTGCCACCAGACAAGACTCCGGCAGTATGGGAGTGGGCACCACGGACCTCTCCTCCGTGTCATACCGCCGAGACAGTGCGTCTGCCTTACCGTTCTGTGACCCAGGGATGTACGTGATCTTAAATACGAACCGGGCCAAAAACATGTTCCACCGCGCCTGGCGAGGGTTCAGTCTCCTAGCTGCCCGGATGTACTCCAGGTTACGGTGGTCAGTCAAAATGAGAAAAGGGTGTTGAGCCCCCTCAAGCCAATGCCTCCACACCTTTAGGGCCTGTACTACGGCTAACAGCTCCCTGTCCCCTACGTCATAATTTCGCTCCGCCGGACTGAGCTTTTTGGAATAAAAGGCACAGGGGCGGAGTTTAGGTGGCGTGCCGGACCGTTGCGAAAGCACGGCCCCTATACCGGCCTCTGACGCGTCCACCTCTACCTGAAATGGTAAAGCGGGATCCGGATGCGCCAGCACCGGAGCCGAAGTAAACAGGTCCTTCAGTCTCCCAAAAGCCCTGTCTGCCTCGGCTGACCACTGCAAACGCACCGGACCCCCCTTCAAAAGAGACGTTATGGGAGCTGCCACCTGTCCAAAACCCCGGATAAACCTCCGGTAGTAATTTGCAAACCCCAAAAACTGCTGCACCTCTTTAACAGTGGTTGGAGTCTGCCAATTACGCACGGCTGACACCCGGTCAACTTCCATCTTCACCCCTGACGCAGACAACTGATAACCCAAAAAGGAGATCGACTCCTGGAAAAACAGACATTTCTCTGCCTTGACATACAGGTCGTGCTCCAACAGCCTCCTCAACACTCGGCGCACCAGGGCCTCATGCTCGACTCGGGTAGACGAGTACACAAGAATGTCATCTATGTACACGACCACCCCCTGCCCCTGCATGTCCCTGAAGATCTCATCCACGAATGATTGGAAAACTGAAGGAGCGTTCATCAACCCGTATGGCATGACAAGATACTCGTAATGACCCGAGGTGGTACTAAACGCTGTCTTCCATTCATCGCCCTCTCTAATGCGTACCAAGTTGTAAGCGCTCCTGAGATCTAATTTTGTGAAAAAACGCGCCCCGTGCAATGACTCCGTCATGGTCGCATTCAGAGGAAGTGGATAACTGTACTTCACCGTGATCTGATTGAGACTACGGTAATCAATGCACGGGCGTAACCCTCCATCCTTCTTCTTCACAAAAAAAAAACTCGAGGACGCAGGGGAAGTGGATGGCCGTATGTATCCTTGTCTCAGAGATTTGTCTATGTAAGTCTCCATAGCTCTCTTCTCCTCTTGAGACAGAGGATACACATGGCTCCGTGGGAGCGCAGCTCCTGCCTGGAGGTCTATCGCACAATCTCCCTGCCTATGAGGAGGTAACTGCGTCGCCCTCGACTTACTGAACACAATAGCCAAATCCTCATACTCGGGGGGAATGTGCAATGAGGGCACCTGGTTTGGACTCTCCACCGAGGTAGCCCCCACGGAAACACCTAAACATCGCCCCACACACTGGGCAGACCACTCCATCAGAGCCCTCTCCTGCCACGAAATAGATGGATTATGGATACTCAACCAGGGCATTCCCAGCACCACCGGATACGCAGGAGAGTCGATCAGATATAGCTGGATAATCTCCTCATGACCCCCCTGCGTACACATCCTAAGTGGTGCTGTGACTTCCCTGATCAAGCCCGATCCCAACGGACGGCTATCTAGGGCATGAACGGGGAATGGGACGTCAACAGGAAGAAAGGGAATCCCTAATTCTAAACAAAATTTACTATCAACAAAATTCCCAGCCGCGCCTGAATCTACTAGCGCCTTATGCTAGGAATGAGGTGCAACCTGTGGAAATCGCACAGGTATACAGAAATGCACAACAGAGAGCTCTGGGTAAGTGGGGCGCCTACTCACCTGGAAGGACTCCCCAATGCGGAGCCCGTCGTCTTCTCCCCTAGGAGACCCTCCCCAGCACCTAGCCGCGGTGTGTCCTCCACTGCCACAGTTGGTGCAGGGGACGGCCCCCCTCGTGCTCCGACCCCTCCTCTCCCTAGCGCCAGCACCCCCGAGCTCCATAGGGCTCAGCTCGGAGGTGCTGGAGGATGGAATGGACGGACCCCCCTCGGAACGTCCGCGGGTAGCCAGCAGGGTGTCCAGCCTGATGGACATGTCCACTATATGATCGAAAGTGAGGCTGGTATCCCTGCAGGCCAGCTCCCGACGGACGTCCTCTCGTAGACTACAGCGGTAGTGAACGATGAGGGCCCGCTCATTCCACCCTGCATCCGCCGCTAGAGTTCGGAATTCTAAAGCGAACTCCTGGGCGCTCCTCCTCCCCTGCCGGAGGTAGAATAGACGCTCCCCTGCCGCTTTCCCCTCAGGTGGATGGTCAAACACAGCCCTGAAGCGGCGGGAGAACTCTGAGTAGGTGATAGTGGAGGCGTCTATTCTCCTCCACTCGGCGTTGGCCCATTCCAACGCCTTGCCGGTGAGACAGGAGATGAGGGCGGACACGCTCTCGTGTCCCGAGGGCGCCGGGTGTACGGTGGCAGCGGTCCCATCATATGCCCTCGGGAGCGAGAGCCGAATTCCCCTGGGTTCCGGAGCTTGTATAGGCTGACTGGCCGATGGTGATGGCACGGAAGGTGGAGGTGTGGGTGTCCCTCTGGTCTCCCAGCGTTGAAGCGTGTTGATCACGTCCTGAAGGGCGGTCCCGATACGAAGGATCTGGTTGTTCTGGTCGCGGACCCGCTCCTCCAGAGACTCAGGTGCTGCTGCGGCTCCTGCTGATTCCATCTTCGGTGTGTGATTCTGTCAGAAGGTGTGCTGTGAAGGTGTGGTGCAGGAATCAAGCGCATGACGCAGGAACTTAGTCTAATAGACTTTAGTGAACCAAAACTCAAAACGAGTCAAAAGAGCTTGGAATGCGAGCGATTACGCACACAGGCGTAAAATCAAACAAAATAACAATAACGCACAAACACGTGCGAGAACCTCTCCAACACAGAGGAGAGAACGAAGCACAGACATACACGACAGCAAGATCAATCACACACAACACATGACAAACACAACGAGAACTTATAGGACAATATTGAACGCTAAACGATTAAAGGTGTACAACATCAAGACAAAACCAAACGAACATCGAAACATACAACGGTGGCAGCTAGTACTCCGGAGACGACGACCGCCGAAGCCTGCCCGAGCAAGGAAGAGAGGCAGCCTTGGCCGAAACCGTGACACTTTGCTCTAACGTGAAACTCATTAGCAGCGTTGGGGAGTAACGGATTACCAGAAAACTTTACCTATAATCCGTTATGTTACCAGCAAAAATATTGTAATCAGATTACACATACTTTTGAAAAACTAGATTCTAGGATTATTTTGAAATTCAGAAAGGATGTTTGCGAAAAATTATTTGTCACCTTTCTGTTTTCTCGATAACCAGGTCTCCATTCAACCTTTTTATGCGAGTAAAGTACATGTCGGATAAAAGATTTCACTACAGGCCTGGTGGAAACTAATTTGTCTGTAAACTTTCCAAATGTCGACAAAACAAAATACGCTAGACAATGTGGGATCTTTTTGTGTTGGTAAAATTAATAATGCGAGAAATGGCAGTGGAAACACTTTTATGCACACATTTTTATATAATAACCATCATATCGAAGTAAACTTGGAGTCACGCAATGATGTTGTGTGGTACTCGGGAAAGCATGTATTTTATTAGGCTACAGATTAAATAAATTATGATGAACTTCACAGGGTGATGAGTTTGATGCTTCTTTCCAATAAATATCGAGGGTCTTATTCTGGTGACATGATTTGACAAATTAAATTAAATTGTCCTTAATAATTGAAGGTTATGGTTAGGCATTAGAGTCAGCAGTGTGGTTAAGGTTAGGGTTAAGGTTAAGGTTAGGTTTAAAATCAGATTTTATGACTTTGTGGCTGTGCCATCTAATAACCTGCGCCTCTTAAAAGGAAAGTAATCCAAAAGTAACTGAAAGTAATCAGATTATGTTAGTGAGTTTGGGTAATCCAAAAATTACATTACAATTGATTACAATTTTGGACAGGTAACTAGTAACTGTAACAAATTACATTTAGAAAGTAACCTAACCAACCCTGCTCATTAGCCTCTGTTTGTCTATGTAGTGATTAATACAGTGGCACTACCCACCCACACAACCAGTGAACATTTCTACAGAGGAAAGATAGAAAGAAAACGGGAAAAAAGTAAGGAAGAAATCAGATGAAAGGAGAAGTTGCAGGAGTAAAACTATTAATCACTGTACCCTGCAATTTCTCTCTAATCACACAAGCTCGACTAATCAAGTCCTTTTAAAAAGCTTTTTGTTTATTCACCCAATAACATATCTTTTTTTGCATTTTTATTCATTCTTTATTCATTTATTTATTGCTAAATTATGCCATCTCTGACCCCTGTGGCACCGATGGGGCCAATTTCCATGGAGTTTAACAAATGACACGTTCGCGGCTTCTGCGGCTTTCACTGTGGTGACAGATCTTCATTAAAATAATAATACTGCCATTGTTTATGTATCGACTCATTGGAATGCACACACGCTCTGTTTATTATCGGGTGATAATATGATTATTTGCAAGTGTAATGTGGTGGTGGATGAGGATTGGGTGAGGTTTGGGGTGGAGGAGAGGAGAGGAGAGTGGAAATGGAAGGAGAGAGGGATGTTGGGGGGTTGGAGTAAAAGGGATATATGGAGGATTGAGCAAGAGAAAGGGAGTTAGAATTTTGGTGTGTGTATCAAGCGAAGGAAGGAGGGACAGAGGAAGAGTGTTAGGGATGGTGTGCATCAATCAAGGGAAGAAGGGAGAGAGGGATGGAGGAAAAGAAAGCGCTGATTGAATGGAGAGGTGTTGAATTTGGGAAACAGGCCATTACAGGAAGTCTACGGCAGAGACTAGGATCAGACCCTCCTACGGGATTGGACAAACAATGATTGTTTCCGGACGATTAGGCAAATTACAGAGTAGATATCTGAGCAGAGTAAGACTAATGGAGTTGTTTGGGGACACATTCTAAAGGCCAGATACAATGAATAGTTCAAAGTGATTTAAATAGACTAGCAGGACTATTATTTTTGCAAATGGTGGGTCAGGACCCTTCAGTTGGTTGCAGAGAATTTGTTCTAATTTGCAAAATAAGACTGTTCTGTGGCTGGAAACATTATTTTAGGGGGTAACAAGACAATTAGTCAGATGGACCTGTGTCATGGCCCCTCCTCTGCAGTGCAGGGGCGGATCCTCCTGCAGGCAGAGGAGGGTCGTTAGTGATTGGAGTTGGTGTGATTGGAGCCACCTGGGCTCAGGCTATTTAAAACTGCTTCACTAACCACTCTCTCTCTCTCTCCCTGCTCCTCCAGGTATGATCCTGTTTTGTTTGTTCCTTTGTAGGTTTACTTAGTTTCCACTCAGTCATGTTTACACACACACAGACTCATGCATCCATGCACCTTACCTACACCCTACATTATGACATTTCCACACCTCATTCCTTTTTCTTTGTTTAAAGTGAATAGTTTTTGGTTTACAATAAATAACCTTTTGATTGGCCTATACCTGTTTTTCATGTCCCCTCATTTTTGCCACAGGCTATGAGCCGGCCTGTGACACCTGTGATGAACGGAGTCAGGCGCAGGAGGGTAATCACCGAATACAGAGTTTATTCCTTCGTTGACACACAAATGCGCTCAAATAGCGATCAACGAAACAGGCACAAGGGAAACTCTCATCCCTGGCAAATACTGTAACGGTAGAATCCAATAATACATAGGCACAGGGGAAAATCTACCCTGGCAACAAAATGTACGAGTAGCTCCACCGAGCTATACTACTCTCACAACTAACAATCACCCACAAGGACAAGGGGGCAGAGGGAACACTTATACACAGACTAATGAGGGGATTAGAACCAGGTGTGTGTGATAAACAAGACAAGACAAATGTGATGATGATTGGGGCGGCAGTGGTTAGTAAGCCGGTGACGACGAACGCCGAAGCCTGCCCGAACAAGGAGGAGGGGCAGCCTTGGCCGAAGTCGTGACAGAACCCCCCCCTTGACGCGCAGCTCCAGCAGCGCGCCGACCCCGGCCTCGGGGACGGCCAGGAGGACACGGAGCAGGGCGAGCCGGATGGCGACAATGGAAATCCCGCAACAGGGAGGGATCGAGGATATCCCTCACCGGGACCCAGCATCGTTCCTCCGGACCGTACCACTCCCACTCCACGAGGTACTGAAGGCCCCCCACCTGACGCCTCGAATCCAGGAAGGAGCGGACAGAGTACGCCGGGGCCCCCTCAATGTCCAGAGGAGGTGGAGGAACCTCCCGCACCTCAGACTCCTGGAGCGGACCAACCTCCACCGGCCTGAGGAGAGACACATGAAACGAGGGGTTAATACGGTAATCAGGGGGAAGTAATAACCTACACGTGACCTCGTTGATTCTCCTCAGGATTTTGAACGGCCCCACAAACCGCGGGCTCAGCTTCCGGCAGGGCAGGCGGAGGGGCAGATTCTGGGTCGAGAGCCAGACCCGATCTGCGGTGACGGTCAGCGTTGGCCTTCTGACGATGCACGGCACGCTGGAGGTGAACGTGGGCAGCGTCATCCACCGCAGGAGCCTCGGTCTGGCTCTGGTGCCACGGTGCCAGAACCGGTTGGTAACCTAAAACACATTGGAATGGTGTTAGGTTAGTAGAGGAGTGGAACCCAGAGGTCAGATTGACCGAGACCTCAGATGTTCCATGAATGCCTTCCAAACCTTGGACGTGAACTGGGGACCTCGGTCGGACACTATATCCTCTGGTACCCCGTAGTGCCGGAAGACGTGAGTAAAAAGGGCCTCTGCAGTCTGCAGGGCTGTGGGGAGACCGGCAGAGGAAGGAGGCGGCAGGACTTGGAGAAGCGATCCACAACGACCAGGATGGTGGTGTTACCTTGGGAGAGGGGAAGATCAGTCAAAAAATCAATACTAAGGTGAGACCAATGTCGTTTGTGGAACTGGTAAAGGTTGTAGCTTACCCGCTGGGAGGTGCCTAGGTGCCTTACTCTGGGTGCACACTGAGCAGGAGGAGATGTACACCCTCACGTCCTTAGCCAAGGTAGGCCACCAGTACTTCCCAATCAAGCAGCGCACTGTACGACCGATACCTGGGTGACCAGAGGAGGGTGACGTGTGTGCCCAGAAGATCAGACGATCACGGATAAGAGCAGGCACGTACCACAGCCCAGCAGGACACTGCGGTGGAGATAGATCTGAGCCTAATGCCTGCTCTATATCCACGTCCATCGCCAATACTACAGGCGCCACAATGCAGGAGGCCGGGAGTATGGGGGTGCTGTCTCTCGGCCTCTCCTCTGTGTCATACAGCCAGGACAGTGTGTCTGCCTTCACGTTCTTCGTACCCGGAATGTATGACAGTGTAAAATAAAACCGGGTGAAGAATAGGGCCCACCTGGCCTGGCGAGGATTCAGCCTCCTCGCTGCCCGGATGTACTCCAGGTTACGGTGGTCCGTCCATACGAGGAAAGGGTGTTTCTCCCCTTCGAGCCAGTGCCTCCACACAGTCAAAGCTCGGACAACAGCCAACAGCTCCCGATTACCAACGTCGTAGTTCTGCTCCGCCGGGCTGAGCTTCTTAGAGAATAAGGCACAGGGGCGGAGTTTGGGTGGCTTGCCTGAGCGTTGGGACAGCACAGCGCCTATCCCTACCTCAGACGCATCCACCTCCACTATGAACGGTAGTGATGGATCGGGGTGGGCCAGTACCGGAGCTGAGGTGAACAGACCCCGCAGTCTCCTGAAGGCCAGGTCAACCTCAGCAGACCAGCGGAGCCGGGACGGCCCACCCTTCAACAGGGATGTAATGGGAGCTGCAACCTTGCCAAAGCCCCGGATAAACCTCTGATAGTAGTTGGCAAAGCCAAGGAAGCGCTGCACCTCCTTAACCGTGGTTGGAGTCGGCCAATTACTCAAGGCTGAAATGTGATCACCACACCGCAACCATGCATGTCCCGAAACACCTCATTCACAAAGGACTGGAAGACGGATGGAGCATTCATCAAACCGTAGGGCATCACCAGGTATTCATAATGCCCCGTGGTTGTGCTGAATGCTGTCTTCCACTCATCCCCCTCCCGAACACGCACTAGGTTGTATGCACTCCTGAGATCTAGCTTAGTGAAGAAGCGCGCCCCATGCATTGACTCAATCACTGAAGGAATGAGGGGGAGAGGATAACTAAATCTAATTGTCTCCTTGTTCAGTGATCGATAATCAACGCACGGGCACAGACCGCCGTCTTTCTTCTTCACAAAGAAGAAACTCGAGGAGGTTTCCATAGCCTCCGTTTCAGCCTGCGACAGGGGGTACACATGACTCCTGGGAGGTACAGCGTCTACCCAAAGGTTTATCGCGCAATCGCCCGCCCGATGAGGTGGTAATTTAGTCACACGTGTCTTAGAAAACGCGTGTGCCAAATTGAGATATTCGGGGGGAATGTGCATGGTGGAGGTACCGTCTGGACTTTGCACCGTGGTTGCACCAACCGAAACATCTAGACACCTACCCTGACACTCTCGCGAGTGGAGTGCTAGCCAAGGGATACCTAATACCACAGGGAAAGCAGGAGACTCAATAATCGAAAAAATAACCTGCTCATAATTTGTCTCCTGGGTGATCATGGTGACTGGTATAGTGACTTCCGTAACAAACCCGGACCCTAATGGCCGACTATCGAGTCCTCTGATGGGGAGTGGAATGGATAGGGGAACCAATGAAATGCCTTGATGGCGTGCGAATGCCCTGTCTATAAAGTTCCCAGCTGCGCCTGAATCGACTAGCGCCTTACACTGGGGAACTACTATGTGATCGAGAAAGTGGATAGGTAGGGTACAGTGCGCAGCAGAGGGCTCTGAACAAGTGTGGGTGTTCGATACCTGGGGTGATGCGTGAGTGCCCTGCCTGCCGCCTCCAGGCCCAAAAGAACGTTGACTACGACGTGTGGTGTACTGTCCCTTCGTGCCACCAGAGTGGCACTGTCGCTGTCCTCCTCCGCTCTCTCGGCCGGCGGCTCCACCCAGCTCCATCAGCTCGGGATCCGAGTCGTCCGGGGTGGAAACGGGCAGACCCCTACCAGGACGTCCTCTGGCTGCCAGCAGGTTGTCCAAACGAATGGCCATGTCCACCAGTTTATTGAAGGACAACATGGTGTCCCGGCAGGCTAGCTCCCGTTGGACGTCCTCCCGCAGATGGCACCGGAAATGGTCGATCAGGGCCCGCTCATTCCACCTGGACCCCGCTGCCAGCGTCCGAAACTCCAACGCGAAGTCCTGCGCGGTCCTCGTCCCCTGCCTCAGGTGGACCAGCCGCTCGCCCGCCTCTCGACCCTCGGGCGGGTGATCGAAGACCGCCCGAAAGAGGCGAGCGAACTCCCCGTAGTCCTCCAACGCAGCTTCTCCTTCGTTCCACACCGCGTTGGCCCACTCCAGGGCTTTCCCACAGAGGCAGGAAACGAGGACGGACACCTTCTCCGACTCCGATGGCGCCGGCCTGATGCTGGAGAAGTACAGCTCCATTTGGAGGAGGAATCCCTGGCACAGCGTCGCCGTCCCATAAAACGCCCGTGGTCGGGATATCTGGATCACTCCGGGTTCTGGGGTGTAGGTGGCTGCATCCGGTTGGCCAGACGGTCTAGACAGATCGGGTCATCTCCTCTCCAGGCGTTGGACGACCTGAAGAAACCGATCCATCGCTTCCCCCAAGCTGGCCAGCATCGTGGAATGTTCTTGGACCTGTGTCACGACTCCAGGCATGCGCTCTTCTCCCGCTTACTCCATACCGGGTGGGTGATTCTGTGATGAGTGTGATGAACAGAGTCAGGCGCAGGAGGGTAATCACCGAATACAGAGTTTATTCCTTCGTTGACACACAAATGTGCTCAAATAAAAAATCTACCCTGGCAACAAAATGTACGAGTAGCTCCACCGAGCTATACTACTCTCACAACTAACAATCACCCACAAGGACAAGGGGGCAGAGGGAACACTTATACATGGACTAATGAGGGGATTAGAACCAGGTGTGTGTGATAAACAAGACAAGACAAAAGTGATGATGATTGGGGCGGCAGTGGTTAGTAAGCCGGTGACGACGAACGCCGAAGCCTGCCCGAACAAGGACGGGAGGCAGCCTGGGCCGAAGTCGTGACAGGACCAGTATTAATTTTATCCGAATTTGTATTTTATTTTACCGGCTTTGAGACTAAAGATCAATGAAACATTTAAACAATAAGGCATGAAAACCTGTGGATTATCATGATTAACACAAGGCTTAGGGCTGTTCTTAGGCGCGAAGCAGAGTGCCGGGAAACAGCCCTTAGCTTTGTGTTATTCATGGTAATTATTGCTTTTATAAAATGTTAATAACTTACAATACATGGCCAAAAGTATATGGACACCTACACATCGAACATCTCATATTACCCATTACAAAGACTTCTAGATACAGATATACCCTTACCTAAGACTTCCAAATATACAGTGAGGGAAAAAAAGTATTTGATCCCCTGCTGATTTTGTACGTTTGCCCACTGACAAAGAAATGATCAATCTATAATTTTAATAGTAGGTTTATTTGAACAGTGAGAGACAGAATAACAACTAAAAAATCCAGAAAACGCATGTCAAAAATGTAATAAATTGATTTGCATTTTAATGAGGGAAATAAGTATTGACCCCCTCTCAATCAGAAAGATTTCTGGCTCCCAGGTGTCTTTTATACAGGTAACGAGCTGAGATTAGGAGCACACTCTTAAAGGGAGTGCTCCTAATCTCAGTTTGTTACCTGTATAAAAGACACCTGTCCACAGAAGCAATCAATCAATCAGATTCCAAACTCTCCACCATGGCCAAGACCAAAGAGCTCTCCAAGGATGTCAGGGACAAGATTGTAGACCTACACAAGGCTGAAATGGGCTACAAGACCATCGCCAAGCAGCTTGGTGAGAAGGTGACAACAGTTGGTGCGATTATTCGCAAATGGAAGAAACACAAAATAACGGTCAATCTCCCTCGGCCTGGGGCTCCATGCAAGATCTCACCTCGTGGAGTTGCAATGATCATGAGAACGGTGAGGAATCAGCCCAGAACTACACGGGAGGATCTTGTCAATGATCTCAAGGCAGCTGGGACCATAGTCACCAAGAAAACAATTGGTAACACACTACGCCATGAAGGACTGAAGAAAGCACATATATATAGGCCCGTCTGAAGTTTGCCAATGAACATCTGAATGATTCAGAGGAGAACTGGGTGAAAGTGTTGTGGTCAGATGAGACCAAATTCGAGCTCTTTGGCATCAACTCAACTCGCCGTGTTTGGAGGAGGAGGAATGCTGCCTATGACCCCAAGAACACCATCCCCACCGTCAACATGGAGGTGGAAACATTATGCTTTGGAGGTGTTTTTCTCCTAAGGGGACAGGACAACTTCACCGCATCAAAGGGACGATGGACGAGGCCATGTACCATCAAATCTTGGGTGAGAACCTCCTTCCCTCAGCCAGGGCATTGAAAATGGGTCGTGGATGGGTATTCCAGCATGACAATGACCCAAAACACACGGCCAAGGCAACAAAGGGGTGGCTCAAGAAGAAGCACATTAAGGTCCTGGAGTGGCCTAGCCAGTCTCCAGACCTTAATCCCATAGAAAATCTGTGGAGGGAGCTGAAGGTTCGAGTTACCAAACGTCAGCCTCAAAACCTTAATGACTTGGAGAAGATCTGCAAAGAGGAGTGGGACAAAATCCCTGCTGAGATGTGTGCAACCCTGGTGGCCAACTACAAGAAACATATGACCTCTGTGCTTGCCAACAAGGATTTAGCCACCAAGTACTAAGTCATGTTTTGCAGAAGGGTCAAATACTTATTTCCCTCATTAAAATGCAAATCAATTTATAACATTTTTGACATGCGTTTTTCTGGATTCTTTTGTTGTTATTCTGTCTCTCACTGTTCAAATAAACCTACCATTAAAATTATAGACTGATCATGTCTTTGTCAGCGGGCAAACGTACAAAATCAGCAGGGGATCAAATACTTTTTTCCCTCACTGTAGATCTACCATTACCCATTACAAAAACTTCCACATATAGATATACCATTACACATTACGAAGACTTCCAAATATAGATCTACCATTACAAAGACTTCCACATATCAATCTACAATTACCCATTACAAAGACTTCCAAATAGAAATCCTATATGGATGGTGTTAAGAGATAGATGGGAGGTATTGAATAGAGTTGAAGGATGGGACTAATAACAAATAACAACAAATAATAACAAAGATAGCTAATAATGTAAGCATACTGTGTCCATAATAAGTATATAGGTTGTATGTTGGGAGCTTTTGGGAAAGAGCACAGTTAGAAAGATATGGCATTTAGAAGCAAACCGGATGGACATCATGAAAATGATCGGAGAGGTTTAGAGTAGAAGAAGTTCAGGAGCAAAAAAATTAATAAATGGATATGTATATGTGTGTATGTGTATATGTATATATATATATATATATATATATATATATATATATATATATATATATATATATATATGTATGTATATGTATGTATGTATGTATGTATGTATGTATGTATGTATATATATGTGTATATATATATATATATATATATATATATATATATATATATATATATATGGATATAGAATTATTGTAAAATTAACTCTGTCCATAAGGTGTAGATAGTAATTATAGACCGGAAGTAGAGGCCTGGGCGTTGTTGTTCACTAATTTACTCCAAGTAGGGAAAGGATGGTGGGGTTGAAAAGTAATAAAGGGGAATATATATATATAAAAAATAAAAAAAAACATGGGGGATTGGAAGTGATGCAGACAATTACATTGATAGAAGATACAATCTATCTGCAATATTAAGCTGATCCATCCCCCCCCAAAAAAAAAAAATAATAATAATAAAAGAAAATAACAAAATAAAAAAATAAAAAGACTTCCAAATATAGATATACCATTACCCTTTATGAAGACTTCCAAAAATAGATCTACGATTACAAAGACTTCCACATATCAATCTACAATTACCCATTACAAAGACTTCCAAATATAGATCTACCATTGCCCATTGCAAAGACTTCCATATATAGATGTACCATTACAAAGACTTCCAAATATAGATCTACCATTACCCATTACAAAGACTTCCATATATAGATGTAACATTACAAAGACTTCCATATATAGATGTACCATACCAGCTGATGTTCTGAAAGAGCTGCAAAATCTGGATCCCTACAAATCAGCTGGGCTAGACAATCTGGACCCTTTCTTTCTAAAATTAGCAGCCGAAATTGTCGCAACCCCTATTACCAGCCTGTTCAACCTCTTGTTCGTATCATCTGAGATCCCCAGAGATTGGAAAGCTGCCGTGGTCATCCCCCTCTTCAAAGGGGGTGACACTCTAGATCCAAACTGTTACAGACCTATATCCATCCTGCCCTGCCTTTCGAAAGTATTTGAAAGCCAAGTTAACAAACAGATCACCTACCATTTCAAATCCCACCGTGCCTTCTCCGCTATGCAATCTGGTTTCCGAGCTGGTCATGGTCAGCTCAGCCACGCTCAAGGTCCTAAACGATATTATAACCGCGATCGATAAAAGACAGTACTGTGCAGCCGTCTTTATCGACCTGGCCAAGGCTTTCGACTCCGTCAAACTCCGCATTCGTATTGGCAGACTAAATAGCCTTTGTTTTAGCTCATTGGTCACCATAGAAACACCCACCCGTAGAATGCGCTCCAGCAGGTATATCTCACTGTTCATCCCCAAAGCCAACACCTCCTTTGGCCGCCATTCCTTCCAGTTATCTGCTGCCAATGACTGGAACAAACTGCAAAAATCTCTGAAGCTGGAGACTGTTATCGCCCTCACTAACTTTAAGCATCAGTTGTCAGAGCAGCTTACCAATCACTGCACCTGTACACAGCCCATCTGTAATTAGCCCACCCAACTACCTCATCTCCACATTGTTATTTATTTAGCTCATTTGCACCCCAGTATCTCTATTTGCACATCATCTTCTGCACATCTATCATTGTAATTATTTTGCACTATGGCCAATTTATTGCCATACCTCCATAACCTACTACATTCGCACACACTGTAGAATAGATTTCCTATTGTGTTATTGACTGTACATTTTGTTTATCCCATATGTAATTTTGTGTTGTCGTTTTTATCGCACTGCTTTGCTTTATCTTGGCCAGGTTGCAGTTGTAAATGAGAACTTGTTCTCAACTGGCTTACCTTGTTAAATAAAGGTGAAATAAAAATATAAATAAAATTACAAAGACTTCCATATATAGATGTACCATTACAAAGACTTCCATATATACTGTAGATCTACCATTACAAAGACTTCCATATATAGATCTACTATTACAAAGACTTCCATGTATAGATCTACCATTACCCATTACAAAGACTTCCATATATAGATATACCATTGCCCATTGCAAAGACTTCCATATATAGATGTACCATTACAAAGACTTCCAAATATAGATCTACAATTACCCATTACAAAGACTTCCAAATATAGATCTACCATTGCCCATTGCAAAGACTTCCATATATAGATGTACCATTACAAAGACTTCCAAATATAGATCTACCATTACCCATTACAAAGACTTCCATATATAGATGTAACATTACAAAGACTTCCATATATAGATGTACCATACCAGCTGATGTTCTGAAAGAGCTGCAAAATCTGGATCCCTACAAATCAGCTGGGCTAGACAATCTGGACCCTTTCTTTCTAAAATTAGCAGCCGAAATTGTCGCAACCCCTATTACCAGCCTGTTCAACCTCTTGTTCGTATCGTCTGAGATCCCCAGAGATTGGAAAGCTGCCGCGGTCATCCCCCTCTTCAAAGGGGGTGACACTCTAGATCCAAACTGTTACAGACCTATATCCATCCTGCCCTGCCTTTCGAAAGAATTTGAAAGCCAAGTTAACAAACAGATCACCTACCATTTCGAATCCCACCGTGCCTTCTCCGCTATGCAATCTGGTTTCCGAGCTGGTCATGGGTGAACCTCAGCCACGCTCAAGGTCCTAAACGATATTATAACCACGATCGATAAAAGACAGTACTGTGCAGACGTCTTTATCGACCTGGCCAAGGCTTTCGACTCCGTCAATCTCCGCATTCTTATTGGCAGAATAATTAGCCTTTGTTTTAGCTCATTGGTCACCATAGCAACACCCACCCGTAGAATGCGCTCCAGCAGGTATATCTCACTGGTCATCCCCAAAGCCAACACCTCCTTTGGCCGCCATTCCTTCCAGTTATCTGCTGCCAATGACTGGAACGAACTGCAAAAATCTCTGAAGCTGGAGACTGTTATCGCCCTCACTAACTTTAAGCATCAGTTGTCAGAGCAGCTTACCAATCACTGCACCTGTACACAGCCCATCTGTAATTAGCCCACCCAACTACCTCATCTCCATATTGTTATTTATTTAGCTCATTTGCACCCCAGAATCTCTATTTGCACATCATCTTCTGCACATCTATCATTGTAATTATTTTGCACTATGGCCAATTTATTGACATACCTCCATAACCTACTACATTTGCACACACTGTAGAATAGATTTCCTATTGTGTTATTGACTGTAGATTTTGTTTATCCCATATGTAATTTTGTGTTGTCGTTTTTATCGCACTGCTTTGCTTTATCTTGGCCAGGTCGCAGTTGTAAATGAGAACTTGTTCTCAACTGGCTTACCCTGTTAAATAAAGGTTAAATAAAGACTTCCATATATAGATGTACCATTACATAGACTTCCATATATACTGTAGATCTACCTTTACAAAGACTTCCATATATATATCTACTATTACAAAGACTTCCATGTATAGATCTACCATTACCCATTACAAAGACTTCCATATATAGATCTACCATTACCCATTACAAAGACTTCCATATATAGATCTACCATTACAAATACTTCCATATATAGATCTACCATTTCAAAGACTTCCATGTATAGATCTACCATTACCCATTATAAAGACTTCCATGTATAGATCTACCATTACCCATTGCAAAGACTTCCATATATAGATCTACCAGCAGTGCACTCATCAGACACAACCAACTGAGGCGAGGGATGTGTTGGTGCTCTACAATAGAGAAAAGTGTGTGTATGCTCGTTTGTGTGTCCCTCTATCCACACTTGCATGTGTGTGTGTGAATATGTTGTCTGGGATACAGCACCAAGATGAAATTAGTAGAAACTTTGGAAGCAGCAGCTCAGACGTTACGGGGCCATTATTTTGATGCAAATTTTACTCAAAAATACACTGTCTGAAAAGAGTTTGGCAGGCAGGCAACTTTGATAAGAAGAGAACAAATTGAGAAAGTGCTGAGAGATGCTTGTTGGGGTTGTAATTGGAATAGCGCACGGTGACAAACTTTCAAAAGTCACTTCATCAAGTTATATATTTAAGCTTTAACCTCTATGGGATCAGTGTCCCTATACCGGGACGGTTACTGCTCAATATGCGATATGTGACTAGAATATAAACAACGCCAACTTTCCGGGACATAGACATGTCTTATATGGGCAGAAAGTTTAAATTATTGTTAATCTAACTGCAGTGTCCAATTTACAGTAGCTATTACAGTGAAAGAATACCATGCTATTGTTTGAAGATAGCGCACAACAACAAAACCCTTTTGTCATGGAAACTGGTTTGATACATTCACCTCTGAATGTAATAAGATTCAGTAATCTTGCTCTGATTGGTCATCCTGAGGGTCCCAGGGATAAAATGTAGCTTAGTTTTGTTTGATAAAATCAATTTTTATAGATCTATTTAAGCTTTAAGGCCTGAGGAGGTGTGGTATATTGGCCATATATCACAAACCCTCAAGGTACCTTATTGCTATTATAAACTGGTTGCCAACATAATTAGAGCAGTAAAAAAATAATATTTTGACATACCCGTGGTATATGGTCTGATATGCCATGGCTGTCAGCCAAACAGCATTCAGGGCTCAAACCACCCAGTTTATATTTTCTGATTGGTGCCATACTTAGTGTGAAGACAATGATTTTAGGGAACAAAACATTTAAACGGATCTGTTTTTTTGTTTTGTTTGTTATGATTGGTTTAAGATGGACTAAAAGCAATCTGTGCACATATGGATGTTTTTGTAACGTTTCAACTCAAAGTTCCTGAACACTATGAACCGACTGACCCCAACAGCTAGAGAGACACACACCGTGGGACACATGATGTCGCTGATTATTATATTACCACCAGCACAAAATATAGCGATGGGGGAAAAGAGTGAGAGAGAGAGACAGAGAGACACAGAGAGAGAGACAGAGAGAGATACCATTTTTTATTTGTTTATTTTTAGGAGGTAGATCAGCTTTAATATTGCACATAGATTGCAGAACAAGAATAGACTGACAAATTTCAGAAGAAAGTTATTTGTTTCTGGCCAATTTGAGCCTGTAATCGAACCAACAATTGCTGATGCTCCAGATACTCAACTATTCTCAAGAAGGCCAGTTGTATTACTTCTTTAATCAGCACAGCAGTTTGCAGCATAATTGCAAAAGGGTTTTCCAATGATCAATTAGCCTTTTGAAATTATAAACTTGGATTAGCAAACACAACGTGCCATTGGAACACAGGACTGATGGTTGCTGATAATGGGCCTCTGTACGCCTATGTAGATATTCCAGTCGTTTCCAGCTACAATAGCCATTTATAACATTAACAATATCTACACTGTATTTCTGATCAATTTGATGTTATTTTCTTTCGAAAACAAGGACATTTCTAAATGACCCCAGACTTTTGAACGGTAGTGTACACATACATACATACACATATATACATACAGTGGGGAGAACAAGTATTTGATACACTGCCAATATTGCAGGTTTTCCTACTTACAAAGCATGTAGAGGTATCTAATTTTTATCATAGGTACACTTCAACTGTGAGAAACGGAATCTAAAAGAAAAATCCAGAAGATGACATTTTATGATTTTTAAGTAATTAATTTGCATTTTATTGCATGACATAAGTATTTGATACATCAGAAAAGCAGAACTTAATATTTGGTACAGAAACCTTTGTTTGCAATTACAGAGATCATACGTTTCCTGTAGGTCTTGACCAGGTTTGCACACATTGCAGCAGGGATTTTGGACCACTCCTCCATACAGACCTTCTCCAGATCCTTCAGGTTTCGGGGCTGTCGCTGGGCAATAAGGACTTTCAGCTCCCTCCAAAGATTTTCTATTGGGTTCAGGTCTGGAGACTGGCTAGGCCACTCCAGGACCTTGAGGTGCTTCTTACGGAGCCACTCCTTAGTTGCCCTGGCTGTGTGTTTCGGGTCGTTGTCATGCTGGAAGACCCAGCCACGACCCATCTTCAATGCTCTTATTGAGGGAAGGAGGTTGTTGGCCAAGATCTCGTGATACATGGCCCCATCCATCCTCCCCTCAATACGGTGCAGTCGTCCTGTCCCCTTTGCAGAAAAGCATCCCCAAAGAATGATGTTTCAACCTCCATACTTCACGGTTGGGATGGTGTTCTTGGGGTTGTACTCATCCTTCTTCTTCCTCCAAACACGGCGAGTGGAGTTTAGACCAAAAAGCTCTATTTTTGTCTCATCAGACCACATGACCTTCTCCCATTCCTCCTCTGGATCATCCAGATGGTAATTGGCAAACTTCAGACGGGCCTGGACATGCGCTGGCTTGAGCATGGGGACCTTGCGTGCGCTGCAGGATTTTAATCCTTGACGGCGTAGTGTGTTACTAATGGTTTTCTTTGAGACTGTGGTCCCAGCTCTCTTCAGGTAATTGACCAGGTCCTGCCGTGTAGTTCTGGGCTGATCCCTCACCTTCCTCATCATCATTGATGCCCCACGAGGTGAGATCTTGCATGGAGCCCCAGACCGAGGGTGATTGACCGTCATCTTGAACTTCTTCCATTTTCTAATAATTGCGCCAACAGTTGTTGCCTTCTCACCAAGCTGCTTGCCTATTGTCCTGTAGCCCATCCCAGCCTTGTGCAGGTCTACAATTTTATCCCTGATGTCCTTACACAGCTCTCTGGTCTTGGCCATTGTGGAGAGGTTGGAGTCTGTTTGAGTGTGTGGACAGGTGTCTTTTATACAGGTAATGAGTTCAAACAGGTGCAGTTAATACAGGTAATGAGTGGAGAACAGGAGGGCTTCTTAAAGAAAAACTGACAGGTCTGTGAGAGCCAGAATTCTTACTGGTTGGTAGGTGATCAAATACTTATGTCATGCAATAAAATGCAAATTAATTACTTAAAAATCATACAATGTGATTTTCTGGATTTTTGTTTTAGATTACGTCTCTCACAGTTGAAGTGTACCTATGATAAAAATGACAGACCTCTACATGTTTGTAAGTAAGAAAACCTGCAAAATCGGCAGTGTATCAAATACTTGTTCTCCCCACTGTATACACATACATACAGTTGAAGTCGGAAGTTTACATACACCTTAGCCAAATACATTTAAACTCAGTTTTTCACAAATCCTGACATTTAATCCTTGTAAAAATTCCCTGTTTTAGGTCAGTTAGGATCGCCACTATATTTTTTATTATTTGAAATGTCAGAATAATAGTAGCGAGAATGATTTATTTCAGCTTTTATTTCATTCATCATATTCCCAGTGGGCCAGAAGTTTACATACACTAGTATTTGGTAGCATTGCCTTTAAATTGTTTAACTTGGGTCAAACGTTTCGGGTAGCCTTCCACAAGCTTCCCACAATACGTTGTGTGAATTTTGGCCCATTCCTCCTGACAGAGCTGGTGTAACTGAGTCAGGTTTGTAGGCATCCTTGCTTGCACACGCTTTTTCAGTTCTTCCAACATATGTTCTATAGGATTGAGGTCAGGGCTTTGTGACGGCCACGCCAATACCTTGACTTTGTTGTACTTAAGCCATTTTGCCACAACTTTGGAAGTATGCTTGGGGTCATTGTCCATTTGGAAGACCCATTTGTGACCAAGCTTTAACTTCCTGACTGATGTCTTGAGATGTTGCTTCAATATATCCACATAATTTTCCTTCCTCATGATGCCGTCTATTTTGTGTAGTGCACCATTCCCTCCTGCAGCAAAGCACCCCTACAGCATGATGATGCCACCCCCGTGCTTCACGGTTGGGATGGTGTTCTTCGGCTTGCAAGCTTTCCCCTTTTTCCTCCAAACATAACGATGGTCATTTTGGCCAAACAGTTCTATTTTTGTTTCATCAGACCAGAGGACATTTCTCAAAAAAGTACGATCTTTGTCCCCATGTGCAGTTGCAAACCGTAGTCTGGCTATTTTATGGCGGTATTGGAGCAGTGGCTTCTTCCTTGTTGAGCGGCCTTTCAGGTTATGTCAATATAGGACTCGTTTTACTGTGGATATAGATACGTTGTACCTGTTTCCTCCAGCATCTTCACAAGGTCCTTTACTGTTGTTCTGGGATTGATTTGCACTTTTCGCACAAAAGTACGTTCATCTCTAGGAGACAGAACGCGTCTCCTTCCTGAGCGGTATGATGGCTGCGTGTCCCATGGTGTTTATACTTGCGTACTATTGTTTGTACAGATGAACGTGTAACCTTCAGGTGTTTGGAAATTGCTTCCAAGGATGAACCAGACTTGTGGAAGTCTAAATATGTTTTCTGAGGTCTTGGCTGATTTCTTTTGATTTTCCCATGATGTCAAGCAAAGAGGCACTGAGTTTGAAGGTAGGCCTTGAAATACATCCACAGGTACACCTCCAATTGACTCAAATTATGTCAATTAGTGTCAAGGGGTGCTGAAGGTGGGTGTGGTGCATGAATCAAGCGCAGGACGCAGAAGCTCAGTCCAAAAGACTTTAGTGCAATAATCACGTAGAAAATAAGCACAATAAGCCCGAAGGCGAAATCACGGCGCACACAGGCGTCAAACAAACGGCGCACTAACATGTGCGAAAACCCTCTCCAAAACACTGGAGGGAAGTACGTAGCTCCAACACGAAAACAGAAGAGCAATCACACACAAAGACAAACACAACCAACGAGAACTAAATAGGACACTAACGAGGACTAACAAGACACAGGTGTACAACATAAAGACAAAACCAAACGAACATGAAACATAGATCGGTGGCAGCTAGTACTCCGGGGACGACGACCGCCGAAGCCTGCCCGAACCAGGAGGAGGAGCAGCCTCGGCCGAAACCGTGACAATTAGCCTATCAGAAGCTTCTAAAGCCATGACATAATTTTCTGGAATTTTCCAAACTGTTTAAAGGCACAGTCAACTTAGTGTATGTAAACTTCTGACCCACTGGAATTGTGATACAGTGAATTAGAAGTGACATAATCTGTCTCTAAACAATTGTTGGAAAAATTACTTGTGTCATGCACAAAGTAGATGTCCTAACCGACTTACCAAAACTATAGTTTGTTTACAAGACATTTGTGGAGTGGTTGAAAAACAAGTTTTAATGACTCCAACCTAAGTGTATGTAAATGTCCGACTTCAACTGTACATAGAAATACATATAAAAAACTCAGCAAGAAAAGAAACATCCCTTTTTCAGGACCCTGTCTTTCAAAGATAATTCGTAAAAATCCAAATAACTTCACAGATCTTCATTGTAAAGGGTTTAAACACTGTTTCCCATGCTTGTTCAATGAACCATAAACAATTAATGAACATGCACCTGTGGAACGGTCGTTAAGACACTATCAGCTTAAAGATGGTAGGCAATTAAGGTCACAGTTATGAAAACTTAGGAGACTAAAGAGGCCTTTCTACTGCCTCTAAAAAACACCAAAAGAAAGATGCCCAGGGTCCCTGCTCAGCTGCGTGAACGTGCCTTAGGCATGCTGCAAGGAGGCATGAGGACTGCAGATGTGGCCAGGGCAATAAATTGCAATGTCCGTACTGTGAGACGCCTAAGACAGTGCTACAGGGAGACAGGACGGACAGCTGACCGTCCTCGCAGTGGCAGACCACGTGTAACAACACCTGCACAGGATCGGTACATCCAAACATCACACCTGCGGGACAGGTACAGGATGGCAACAACAACTGCCTGAGTTACACCAGGAATGCACAATCCCTCCATCAGTGCTCAGACTGTCAGCAATAGGCTGAGAGAGGTGGACTGAGGGCTTGTAGGCCTGTTGTAAGGCAGGTCCTCACTAGACATCACCGGCAACAACATCGCCTATGGGCACAAACCCACCGTTGCTGGACCAGACAGGACTGACAAAAAGTGCTCTTCACTGACGAGTCGTGGTTTTGTCTCACCAGGGATGATGGTCAGATTTGCGTTTATCGTCGAAGGAATGAGCGTTACACCGAGGCCTGTACTCTGGAGCGGGATCGATTTCGAGGTGGAGGGTCCATCATGGTCTGGGGTGGTGTGTCACAACATCATCGGACTGAGCTTGTTGTCATTGCAGGCAATGTGGTACCCTTCCTGTAGGCTCATCCTGACATGACCCTCCAGCATGACAAAGCCACCAGCCATACTGCTCGTTCTGTGCGTGATTTCCTGCAAGACAGGAATGTCAGTGTTCTGCCATGGCCAGCGAAGAGCCTGGATCTCAATCCCATTGAGCACGTCTGGGACCTGTTGGATCGGAGGGTGAGGGCTAGGGCCATTCCCCCCAGAAATGTCCGGGAACTTGCAGGTGCCTTGGTGGAAGAGTGGGGTAACATCTCACAGCAAGAACTGGCAAATCTGGTGCAGTCCATGAGGAGGAGATGCACTGCAGTACGTAATGCAGCTGGTGGCCACAACAGGTACTGACTGTTACTTTTGATTTTGACCCCCCCTTTGTTCAGGGACACGTTATTCCATTTCTGTTAGTCACATGTCTGTGGAACTTGTTCAGTTTATGTCTCAGTTGTTTAATCTTGTTATGTTCATACAAATATTTACACATGTTAAGTTTGCTGAAAATAAACGCAGTTGACAGTGAGAGGATGTTTCTTTTTTTGCTGAGTTTACATACATATACTCTACCGGTCAAAAGTTTTAGAACACCTACTCATTCAAGGGTTTTTCTTTACTTTTACTATTTTCTACATTGTAGAATAATAGTGAAGAAAATTAAACTATTAAATAACACATATGGAATCATGTAGAAAACACAAAAGTGTTAAACAAATCAACATTTATTTTATATTTGAGATTCTTCAAAGTAGCCACCCTTTGTCTTGATGACAGCTTTGCACACTCTTGGCATTCTCTCAACCAGCTTCACATGGAATGCTTTACCAACAGTCTTGAATGAGTTCCCACATATGCTGAGCACTTGTTGGCTGCTTTTCCTTCACTCTGCGGTCCGACTCATCCCAAACCATCTACATTTGGTTGAGGTTGGGGGATTGTGGAGGCCAGGTCATCTGATGAAGCACTCCATCACTTTCCTTCTTGCTAAAATAGCCCTTACACAGCCTGGAGGTGTGTTGGGTCATTGTCCTGTTGAACAAGAAATGATAGTCCCACTAAGCCATTAACCAGGTGGCGAATCGCATCTCTGCATGTCTGGCAGACCTATCAGTGTGGATGACGGATCACCACCTCAAGTTGAACCTCCCCAAGACGGAGCTGCTCTTCCTCCCGGGGAAGGACTGCCCGTTCCATGATCTCTCCATCATGGTTGACAACTCCGTTGTGTCCTCCTCCCAGAGTGCAAAGAGCCTTGGCGTGACCCTGGACAACACCCTGTCATTCTCCGCTGACATCAAGGCGGTGACCCGATCCTGTAGGTTCATGCTCTACAACATTTGCAGAGTACGACCCGGCCTTACACAGGAAGCAGCACAGGACCTAATCCAGGCACTTGTCATCGCCCGTCTGGATTACTGCAACTCGCTGTTGGCTGGGCTCCCTGCCTGTGCCATTAAACCCCTACAACTCATCCAGAACGCTGCAGCCCGTCTGGTGTTCAACCTTCCCAAGTTCTCTCACGTCACCCCGCTCCTTCCCACACTCCACTGGCTTCCAGTTGAAGCTTGCATCTGCTACAAGACCATGGTGCTTTCCTACGGAGCTGTGAGGGGAACAGGATCTCCGTACCTTCAGGCTTTGATCAGTCCCTACACCCAAACGAGGGCATTGCGTTCATCCACCTCTGGCCTGCTGGCCCCCCTACCTCTGCGGAAGCACAGTTCCCGCTCAGCCCAGTCAAAACTGTTCGCTGCTCTGGCACCCCAATGGTGGAACAAGCTACCTCACGACGCCAGGACAGCGGAGTGTACTCACCATCTTCTGGAGACACTTGAAACCCCACCTCTTTAAGGAATACCTGGGATAGGATAAAGTAAAACATTTACTAATAATAAAAATAAATAAAATTGTAAAGTGGTTGTCCCACTGGCTATCATAAGGTGAATGCACCAATTTGTAAGTCGCTCTGGATAAGAGCGGATGGCATATCGCTGCAGAATGCTGTGGTAGCCATGCTGGTTAAGTGTGCTTTGAATTCTAAATAAATCACTGCCAGTGTCACCAGCAAAGCAACCCCTCACCATAACACCTCCTTATCCATGCTTTACAGTGGGAAATATACATGCGTTCACCCACACAGGGTCTCAGAAAGACACAGCGGTTCTAACCAAAAAAATTTAATTTGGACTTTCTTTGCAGCAATTGGACCATGAAGGCCTGATTCACACAGTTTCCTCTGAACAGTTGATGTTGAGATGTGTCTGTTACTTGAACTCTGTGAAGCATTTATTTGGGCTGCAATTTCTGAGGCTGGTAACTCTAACAAACTTTTCCCCTGCAGCAGAGGTAACTCTGGGTCTTCCTTTCCTGTGGTGATCCTCATAAGAGCCAGTTTCATCATAGCACTTGATGGTTTTTGCGACTGCACTTGAATAAACTTTTAAAGTTCTTGAAATGTTCCGTATTGACTGACCTTCATGTCTTAAAGTAATGATGGACTGTCGTTTCTCTTTGCTTGTTTGAGCTGTTCTTGCCATAATATGGACTTGGTCTTTTACCCCCCCCACCTTGTCACAACACAACTGATTGGCTCAAATGCAATGAGAAGGAAATGAATTCCACAAATTAACTTTTAAGAAGTACGTTCCAGGTGACTACCTCATGAATCTGGTTGAAAGAATGCCAAGAGTGTGCAAAGCTGTCATCAAGGCAAAGGGTGGCTATTTGAAGAATATCAAATATAAAATATATTTTGATTTGTTTAACACGTTTTTGGTTACTACATGATTCCCTTTGTGTTATTTCATAATTTTGATGTCTTCACTATTATTCTACAATGTAGAAAATTTTAAAAATAAAGCGAAACGCTTGAATGAGTAGGTGTTCTAGAACTTTTGACCGGTAGTGTATATTTACATCCTTTTAAAAAAAACATTTTCCTTCACTACTATTTTCCTAACCCCACCACCCCTCCCCTAATTGGAGTAAACTAGTGAACAACAATGCTTAGGCCTCTACTTCCATCTTATACAGTGAGGGAAAAAAGTACTTGATCCCCTGCTGATTTTGTACGTTTGCCCACTGACAAAGACATGATCAGTCTATAATTTTAATGGTAGGTTTATTTGAACAGTGAGAGACAGAATAACAACAAAAAAACATTTGGCAACTCGAACTTTCAGCTCCCTCCACAGATTTTCTATGGGATGAACGTCTGGAGACTGGTTAGGCCACTCCAGGACCTTAATGTGCTTCTTCTTGAGCCACTCCTTTGTTGCCTTGGCCGTGTGTTTTGGGTCATTGTCATGCTGGAATACCCATCTACGACCCATTTTCAATGCCCTGGCTGAGGGAAGGAGGTTCTCACCCAAGATTTGACGGTACATGGCCCCGTCTATCGTCCCTTTGATGCGGTGAAGTTGTCCTGTCCCCTTAGCAGAAACCCCCCCCCCAAAGCACAATGTTTCCACCTCCATGTTTGACGGTGGGGATGGTGTTCTTGGGGTCATAGGCAGCATTCCTCCTCCTCCAAACACGGCGAGTTGAGTTGATGCCAACGAGCTCGATTTTGGTCTCATCTGACCACAACACTTTCACCCAGTTCTCCTCTGAATCATTCAGATGTTCATTGGCAAACTTCAGACGGCCCTGGATATGTGCTTTCTTGAGCATGGGGACCTTGCGGGCGCTGCAGGATTTCAGTCCTGCTTCTGTGGACAGGTGTCTTTTATACAGGTAACAAGCTTAGATTAGGAGCACTCCCTTTAAGAGTGTGCTCCTAATCTCAGCTCATTACCTGTATAAAAGGCACCTGGGAGCCAGAAATCTTTATGATTGAGAGGGGGTCAAATACTTGCAAATCAATTTATAAAATTTTTGACATGGGTTTTTCTGGGTTTTTTTGTTGTTATTCTGTCTCTCACTGTTCAAATAAACATACCATTAAAATTATAGACTGATAATTTCTTTGTCAGTGGGCAAATGTACAAAATCAGCTGGGGATCAAATACTTTTTTCCCTCACTTTATATGGGAGGGCTATCAATCCTTTGGTCCTTAAATTAAACTGGTATACTTTTTAATTTATCACAGTTTTCTATAACCAATTATGGTCTTTAATGCAGGGCCGACAGACAAGTTCGTTACTTTTTCCCCCTTACACTTTCCTCTTCCATTTTAGCAGTAATACTGCAATTATTTGGTTGTAATTTTGGGTAGAGCAGACATTTCCATATTTTTTTGTTAGCTGCATGTGCGACATAACTCCACCAGTTCTATCTATGATATAATTTACGAAGATTATACCTTTTTTAAACATGTTTTCAAAAAATAACATTTTTTTTTATCAATTAGTATATTTGAGTTTAACCACAATATTTGTTGCATTATTTGTTCTGTCGTTTCTGGAGGATTAAATTGATATTGCAACCAACTTTCTATGGCTTGTTTTAGAAATAGTGATATTTGGGAGATGATTTCCTTTTCAAATAACTGAAAGTGAAGTGTTCTAATCTGAATAAAGGGGAAAAAAGCCATTTTTGAACATGGGGTGAGATAATCTTACTAATTTGCTAGAGAACTAGTTCGGAATTAAGTATACAATTTGTATGACTGAAGGTTTTAGTGATAGGTCTAATGCTTTAATATTGAATAATTTCTGACAACCGAATTCATATTCATTATATAAATAGGCCCGTTTAATTTAGTCTGGCTTGCAGTTCCAAATAAAATGGAATATATTTTTCTCATATAATTTTAAAAACTGTTCGCTAGGCGTAGGCAAGACCATAAGCAAATAGGTAAACTGTCAGAGATATATTTTAGTCTAGAGAAAGAGAGGGAGAAATAGACAGACTCAGAGCCAGAGAAAAATAAAAATTACTTATTCAACAGTGAATTTACTGAAGTCACACTCCTGTTCACTCACACAAATAATAACCAACAAATGAGCAAGGTACTGTAAGTCTAAGGCACCTAAATAGGTCAGTACCTAAACTAGTATGATTTTGGACTGTTTTTACTGCAGTTGGAGCGGGTTATAATTTATCTCTGAATGTCTCTTATTAAATATGGCCTCCCCATACAACCAGACTGACATTGTTTACATCAGCTAAGGTTGCTAATAACCTCCCATACCTCCTCCCCTGCCCTCCCTCCCTCTCTCCTCCCTTCCCCTCCCTGTCTTTCTCCCTTTATTTCATTTACTTCCCAGTAGTGATTTACCTTCCAGACCTCTATTTATCAACTGCTAACAAATTGGTTAGCACTCCTCTATTCTCTATTCCCCTGTCCTTTCCTTACATGCCTCCCCTCCTCCTCCCTGCCACCATCCCCCTCTGCCATGGCAGTCAGGCTGGTGACATATGAGGTGACATGTGTGAGGGATGGTGTGTGTGGGTGTGCGTGTTGGTTCATTGGCTTCCTGGGCATAACCATATGACAGGTGGCTGGTCCATGACAGGTGAGACCAGGTGTGTGAGTGTGCATGCATGTGTGTGTGTCTGAGAGTGTTGCATTATGATAGCAAAGGAAGGTAAAGGGATGGTGTCTGTGTGTCTATGTGTGTGTGTGTGTGTGTGTGAGAGAGAGAGAGAGAGAGAGAGAGAGAGAGAGAGAGAGAGAGAGAGAGAGCGAGAGAGAGAGAGAGAGAGAGAGAGATGCATTATAATAGCAAAGGAAGGTAAAGAGATGGTGTGTGTGTGTGTTTGAGAGAGAGAGAGAGAGAGAGAGAGAGAGAGAGAGAGAGAGAGAGAGAGAGAGAGAGAGAGAGAGAGGGGGGGGGGGGAGAGTGATATTGTTGCATTATGATAGCAAAGGAATGTAAATAGATAGTGTGTGTGTGTGAGAGAGAGAGGGAGAGAGAGAGAGAGAGAGAAGAGAGAGAGAGAGAGAGAGAGAGAGAGAGAGAGCCAGTGAGAGTGTTGCATTATAATAGAAAAGGAAGGTAAAGAGATGGTGTGTGAGTGTATGTTTGAGAGAGGTAGAGAGAGAGAGTGAGAGTGAGAGAGAGAGAGAGAGAGAGAGAGAGTGAGAGAGAGAGAGAGAGAGAGAGAGAGAGAGGAGAGAGAGAGAGAGAGAGAGAGAGAGAGAGAGAGAGAGAGAGAGTGAGAGAGAGAGAGAGAGAGAGAGAGAGAGAGAGAGAGAGAGAGAGAGAGAGAGAGAGAGAGAGAGAGAGAGAGAGAGAGAGAGAGAGAGAGGAGAGACAGTAAGAATGTTGCATTATGATAGCAAAGGAAGGTAAAGGGAGAAACTGACATCCACACACAGACAATGCTAATAGATAAGTGAAGTGAGGAGGGTTTTAAAGGAGATAAGAAATTCAATGATGGATTGGAAGGGTCTTAGAGAGCACACATGTACAGTTTATATGTATGTGTGTGTATGTGTACTACGTACTTGGGTATGTATACATGTACCATATACATGCCTAACCATGTGTGAGAGAGTGTGTGTGTATATGCATGCTTGTTTGGTGCACGTGTATGTCCAGTATTCATGCTTTCTGAGGACATTTTTATCCATGCAGTGTCAGGAGTTAATGTGGGCTTGACATTTAGCCCGTGGTGACAGAGCAGAGTGGGAGTGTAAGGTCAAGTGGTGGTGTTTAAAACAGCTCTTCACCATGGTAAACCAAGACTTTAGCTCAGATAAACCCGGTCTCTAAGCAGCGGGAATGTCAAGTGCCACTCCAAGACGTGTGTGTAGTGGTGAAGTTGTGCGTTTGATCCGCTGTGTGTGTGTGCTCGCCCCTCTCTTCTGCTCTTGTTTCCACATCTACTTCCTCTTTTTCTCTCATTTGTCCCTTGTCAAGCTTCTAGTAGGTAAGCTAATGCTAAGCAAATTTGATAAACAGCATTAGCAAAGGTTCAGTCAGAGAGGAGTCTGAGCCTGGAATAACGTTAGGAGATTTATGACGGACAAAGTCTCTTTTAAAAAGGTAGCAAATAGTAAAAGGTACTTTCGAAAGGAAAAATAATCAAATAATGAAATACAAAAATAATGAAAATACTGGCAAGTCCTTTTTAATGCTCCCACTGTAACGTAGGCCTGTAGAGCAGATTGTCAGTGTTAGTGCACTCGAGGAATGGGCCGTGGAAAAAGTTATAGTGGAGTCACGTCAAGGCCACCTGTAACATCCACATAAGAAATGCAAGACAGAGAAAACTGTGAAAGTATGATGATGCCTGAATCACTGAAGAACTCTGTCTATATTATATTTTCAGGAATAACAGCAATTCAACCGGCTCAAGGACTAAAACAACTCAAATCAAAAGGGTGCCAAATATTAAAGAAAGAAACAATTCAAAACACTAACTAAATCCTACAGTCGCTGCAACAAGTTGCATTAAGTTGATTTCAGTAAGTCCCAAGTATTTTATTTCACAAAATGCTAATAAAAAAAGTGTTGCTAAAACTAATGTGAGTGAAAGTAGGAAACAGGTGTAGGTATAAAGAAGACCAGCTGTTGGAATTATATAAATATAAACATATTTTAGAATGCATACGTGGGCACATCATCAGTGCAATGCTGGTGAGTACTATTCTGTATACTTACCACGTCCCAAATAGCACCATATCCCCTATGTAGTACACTGCTTTTCACCAGTGCCTATAGGAAATAGGTCTAAAGTAGTACACTACATATGGAATAGGGTACCATTTAGGACACAGCATGGTCTTAGTGATATTCAATGAGAGGTGATTTATAGTTAAAACACCCTTTAATCCTATCTATTGTTAATGGATGATCATTGATAGCCTCAACATTAGGATTTTGACTGGAGCCATTGATGGAATTTAATTGAAGGAGTCCGAGTTAAGTGTTATGCTAATGATGATTAATTGAAGGTTGTTAAACAAGGGAGACAATTAGATTGAAATTATAGTTTTTTACTAACGAGGGTTCTGATTTCTACATTGTTACAGTTATTAACACGTGTTGAATTGAAACACCGGGTCTTTTGCTTATTTATGAGGTTGAACGTTTATTTTTATCCACAGTGAGGGAATAACTGTACATTTTTCAGTATTATTATGCTTTCTAAGACTTGTAATAAGCAAATAGTCTTAGACAAAACAATATTGATAAGATCACTAAGCTTAATTAGCAGCTAATAATTGCATTATTGGATTTCATTCTGTTTATTCATGTTGTTCTATTAAGCAACCTGCGGCACATAACATCACTATTAGGCCCCAACCAATAACAACAAAGGCTTGAAATTGCCACACTAACGGTTCAAACACTGCAAACAAATACACATATACAGTGGCTTGAGAAGTATTCACCCCCCTTGGCATTTTTCCTATTTTGTTGCCCTTACAACCTGGAATTAAAATGGATTTTGGGGGGGTTTGTATCATTTGATTTACACAACATGCCTATCACTTTGAAGATGCATAATACAATAAATACTTGTTTTACTTTTTTTTTAACCAGAACACTTGAGCGTGCATAACTATTCACCCCCCCCAAAGTCAATACTTCGTAGAGCCACCTTTTGCCGCAATTAGTGCTGCAAGTCTCTTGTGGTATGTCTCTATAAGCTTGGCACATCTAGCCACTGGAATTTTTGCCCATTCTTCAAGGCAAAACTGCAGCAGCTCCTTCAGGTTGGATGGGTTCCACTGGTGTAAAGCAATCATACCACAGATTCTCAATTGGATTGAGGTCTGGGCTTTGACTAGGCCATTCCAAGACATTTAAATGTTTCCCCTTAAACCACTCGAGTGTTGCTTTAACAGTTTGCTTAGGGTCATTGTCCTGCTGGAAGTGACCCTCTGTCCCAGTCTCAAATCTCTGGAAGACTGAAACAGGTTTCCCTCAAGAATTTCCCTTTATTTAGCGCCATCCATCATTCTTTCAATTCTGACCAGTTTCCCAGTCCCTGCCGATGAAAAACATCCCCACAGCATGATGCTGCCAACACCATGCTTCACTGTGGGGATGGTGTTCTCGGGGTGATGAGAGGTGTTGGGTTTGCACCAGACATAGCGTTTTCCTTAATGTAGTCTCATCTGACCAGAGTACCTTCTTCCATATGTTTGTCGAGTCTCCCACATGGTTTTTGGCGAACACCAAATGTGTTTGCTTATTTTTATCTTTAAGCAATGGCTTTTTTCTCGGCACTCTTCCGTAAAGCCCAGCTCTGTGGAGTGTACGGCTTAAAGTGGTCCTATGGACAGATACTCCAATCTCCGATGTGGAGCTTTGCAGCTCCTTCAGGGAAATCCCCCCCCCCCCCCCCCCCCCTACCTTGTCACAACACAACTGATTGGCTCAAACACGTTAAGAAGGAAAGAAATTCCACAATGTAACTTTTAAGAAGGTACACCTGTTTATTGAAATGCATTCCAGGTAACTACCTCATGAATCTGGTTGAGAGAATGCCAAGAGTGTGCAAAGCTGTCATCAAGGCAAAGGGTGGCTATTTGAAGAATCTCAAATATAAAATATATTTTGATTTGTTTAACACCTTTTTTGTTACTACATGATTCCATATGTGTTATTTCATAGTTTTGATTTCTTCAGTATAATTCTACAATGTAAAAAATATTCAAAATAAGGGAAAACCCTTGAATGAGTAGGTGTGTCCAAACTTTTGACTGGTAGTGTATATCTTTTAAAAATACATTTCCTTTATTATTTTCCCCGTACCCTACCACCCCTCCCCTAATTGGAGTAAACTAATGGACAACAACACTTAGGCTTCTATTTCCAGCTTATACATACTATTTACATTTTAGGGACAAAGTATATTTTACATTAGTTATATTTCGTTTGTTTTTAATCCCATCATTCAGCTACCCACAACCCCTTCCATCTATCTCCGAAGACCATCCAGTTTGATTTCTACTCACAAATACCTTTATATGTGTGTATTGTTCGCTGAATTATCTTTGTGTGGGCGTGAGTCTTAATTCTTACGGGGTGTTCTTTTGCTGTGGATATTTTGGTCTGCCAAGTAGCTAGCTCTCAGGTGAGGGGAGAAGAGGGAGAGTGAGAGAGACAGAGAGGGGGCACAGGAGGTTGGTTGCACCCAAAAGAGAAAAGTAAACTTGACAGCTTGCCACATGCTGAGGGTAATAGGGGTCCAAAGGCGCCATGGGCTACACACACACACACACACACACACACACACACACACACACACACACACACACACACACACACACACACACACACACACACACACACGCACACACTGATGAACACCCCCACACACACACACACACAGGCTCTCGAGTCCTAATAAGAGATTCAATTCAGATAGGATTCCCTTGAGGGGGGTTGATATGCAAGCAGAGATGAAGAACAGAAGAGAAACCAGAGTATAGAGTTGAAGTCGGAAATTTACATACACTTAGGTTGGAGTCATTAAAACTCGTTTTTCAACCACTCCACAAATGTCTTGTTAACAAACTACAGTTTTGGCAAGTCGGATAGGACACATAATTTTTCCAACAATTGTTTACAGACAGAATATTACACTTATAATTCACTGTATCACAATTCCAGTGGGTCAGAAGTTTATATACACTAAGTTGACTGTGCCTTTAAACAGCTTGGAAAATTCCAGAAAAATATGTCAAGGCTTTAGAAGCTTCTGATTGGCTAATTGACATCATTTGAGTGAATTGGAGGTGTACCTGTGGATGTATTTCAAGGCCTACCTTCAAACTCAGTTCCTCTTTGCTTGACATCATCGGAAAATCAAAAGAAATCAGCCAAGACCTCAGAAAATAAATTGTAGTCCTCCAAAAGTCTGGTTCATCCTTGGGAGCAATTTCCAAACGCCTGAAGGTACCACGTTCATCTGGACAAACTATAGTATAAGTATAGACACCATGGGACCACGCAGCCATCGTACCGCTCAGGAAGGAGACGCGTTCTGTCTCCTAGAGATGAACTTACTTTTGGTGTGAAAAGTGCAAATCAATCCCAAAACAACAGCAAAGGACCTTGTGAAGATGCTGGGGGAAACAGGTACAAAAGTATCTATATCCACAGTAAAACGAGTCCTATATCGACATAACCTGAAAGGCCACTCAGCAAGGAAGAAGCCACTGTTCCAAAACCGCCATAAAATAGCCAGACTACGGTTTGCAACTGCACATGGGGACAAAGATCTTTACTTTTTGGAGAAATGTCCTCTGGTCTGATGAAACAAAACTAGAACTGTTTGGCCAAAATGACCATCGTTATGTTTGGAGGAAAAAGAGGAATGCTTGCAAGCCGAAGAACACCATCCCAACCGTGAAGCATGGGGGTGGCAGCATCATGCTGTGGGGGTGCTTTGCTGCAGGAGGGTCTGGTGCACTTCACAAAATAGATGGCATCATGAGGAAGGAAAATTATGTGGATATACTGAAGCAGCATCTCAAGACATCAGTCAGGAAGTCGCAAATGGGTCTTCCAAATGGACAATGACCCCAAGCATACTTCCAAAGTTGTGGCAAAATGGCTTAAGGACAACAAAGTCAAGGTATTGGAGTGGCCATCACAAAGCACTGAACTCAGTGTGGGCAAAACTGAAAAAGCGTGTGCGAGCAAGGAGGCCTACAAACCTGACTCAGTTCCACCAGCTCTGTCAGGAGGCCAAAATTCACCCAACTTATTGTGGGAAGCTTGTGGAAGGCTACCCGAAACGTTTGACCCAAGTTAAACAATTTAGAGGCAATGCTACCAAATACTAATTGAGTGTATGTAAACTTCTTGCCCACTGGGAATGTGATGAAAGAAATAAAAGCTGAAATAAATCATTCTCTCTACTATTATTCTGACATTTCACATTCTTAAAATAAAGTGGTGATCCTAACTGACGTAAGACAGGGAATTTTTACTAGGATTAAATGTCAGGAATGGTGAAAAAAACTGAGTTTAAATGTATTTGGCTAAGGTGTATGTAAACTTCCGACTTCAACTGTAGAAGAGAACTAATGGGAGTGTTTACTGAAGACCTTAAATGACCTGCCTTATGTGATGCTGCATGTACACACACCTCTCCTTCAACTCTCTCTCTAACCCCATAACCACCTTACTCAGTCCGTCTGTCCGTCTCTCTCTCTCTCTCTCTCTCTCTCTCTCTCTCTCTCTCTCTCTCTCTCTCTCTCTCTCTCTCTCTCTCTCTCTCTCTCTCTCTCTCTCTCTCTCTCTCTCTCTCTCAAGGAAAGTCCTTAAACCTGAGTTGACAGCCAGGGAGAGGATTATCCTTGCGATTGATATGCCCATTTACCCACTCCTCTCGTCCTCTCTTCCTTTCTCTCCCTCGCTCCCTCACTGACCTTACGTGGAGTCTATGCATTTTCTCTAAGCAAACACATTTATTCACTTTGGTTTGTTAGGCTGCGTAGTGGCGCATGCATAACATATGACGTAAACTTGACTGTCTGTGTCTGTTTCTGTGGCTGTGTAAGTACTTGCATGTTTGAGTCTGTCACTGTGTTACAGACAATGGTGAACCTCACTAATAATAGGAGCAGAGGAGCAAAGAACAACAGACAAATGAACAAAGAAATACCATGTGAAAAAATAATGAATAGAAGATGAATAGAAAACAGCAGATCGGCAGCATTGTTAGTCTGAAGGTGAAGCTGTGAAGATGAAGGATGCAGAAGAGAAACTAATCATCATCCATCCTATCATCCACCCTATCATCCATCCTATCATCCACCCTATCATCCACCCTATCATCCATCCTATCATCCACCCTATCATCCACCCTATCATCCATCCTATCATCCACCCTATCATCCACCCTATCATCCATCATATCATCCACCCTATCATCCACCCTATCATCCGTCCTATCATATATCCTATCATCCACCCTATCATCCACCCTATCATCCATCCTATCATCTACCCTATCATCCATCCTATCATCCACCCTATCATCCACCCTATCATCCATCCTATCATCCACCCTATCATCCATCCTATCATCCATCTTATCATCCACTTTATTATCCATCCTATCATCCATCCTTCTCCAATCCTCTTGTTTTGACTGAGAACACACCACCTGCTGCTCCTGTTAATTTAGCTTCTCCCATTACAAGGAAAACCGGGATTGTTTGTGTGACTATTCTCAGTTGACGTTGACTTGTGATGCTAGGTGTGTGTGTGCTTTATGTTATGTTCTAGGTATGTTTATGTGCGTGTTGAGCCTTTTGATATTATTATGTGTGCATTGTGTGTGTGTGTGTGTCTGGGGGGGGGGTGGGGGGGGGTCATTTGATGAGTGTTCAAAGACTTTGGCAATCACATTGTCTGAAAGCATTCAAAATACACTGAAAACATCAAAATTACATAATCTATACAGCTAAAATCAACAATGCAATGTTAAAACAAGTTAAATAAAGTGTGCAATATCAATTTACCTGATTTTTCTAACCATTACTTTGAGCAAAATCAAGACTTCAATATTATTGTAATGCTTTTTGTATAAACCATCTTAAATTATAGCTCAATTTGATCAAATTCTGAATTTGCAAATAATTATGATTAATCACAGCAAATCCTTCGATTAACTCAATGTTTGACAGCCCTAGTATGTATATACAATATAAGGTTTGCACTTTACATTTCAGTAGCTCAGTTGTAAATATATTACATTTCATAGAATATCAACTCCATGGTGTTATTACATGCAACCAACTACACCAGTATTGACCTCTTAAGGATCGGACCCTTTTTTTCAATTTTCGCCTAAAATGACATACCCAAATCTAACTGCCTGTAGCTCAGGACCTGAAGCAAGGATATTGATACCATTTGAAAGGAAACACATTGAAGTTTGTGGAAATGTGAAATAAATGTAGGAGAATATAACACATTAGATCTGGTAAAAGATAATACAAACAAAAAAACATCAGTTTTCTATTAATTTTTTTCATCATCTTTGAAATGCTAGAGAAAGGCCACAATATAATATTGCAGTTTAGGCGCAATTTAGATTTGGGCCACTAGATGGCAGCAGAGTGTGTGCAAAGTTTCAGATTGATCCAGTGAAGCATTGCAATACTATTTTGTATCAAGTCCACCCAAATGTGCCGAATTGTTCAATTGATGCATTTTCAAGTGCATTACTATAGAGAACATACAAAAATGATATGGCAATACAAAATGTAAGTTTACATAGTATATACATATGAGATGGGTAATGCAAGATATGTAAACATTGATAAGATAATATAGAATACAGTAAATACATATGAGATGGGTAATGCAAGATATGTAAACATTAAAGTGACATTATTAAAATGACTAGTGTTCCATTTCTTAAAGTGGCCAGTGATTTTCAAGTCTGTATGTAGGCAGCAGCCTCTCTGTGCTAGTGATGGCTGTTTAACAGTCTGATGGCCTTGAGATAGAAGCTGTTTTTCAGTCTCTCGGTCCCAGCTTTGATGCACCTGTACTGTACTGTACTGTACTCGCCTTCTGGATCATAGTGGGGTGAACAGGCAGTGGCTCGGGTGGTAGTTGACCTTGATTATCTTTTTGGCCTTCCTGTGACATCGGGTGCTGTAGGTGTCCTGGAGGGCAGGTAGTTTGCCCCCGGTGATGCGTTGTGCAGACCGCACCACCCTCAGGAGAGCCTTGTGGTTGTGGGAGGTGCAGTTTCCATACCAGTCGGTGATACAGCCCAACAGGATGCTCTCAATTGTGCATCTGTAAAAGTTTTTGAGGGTTTTAGGTGACAGGCTAAATTTCTTTAGCCTCCTGAGGTTGAAGAGACACTGTTGCGCCTTCTTCACCACACTGTCTGTGTGGGTGGACCATTTAAGTTTGTCAGTGATATGTACGCCGAGGAACTTAAAACGTTCCACCTTCTCCACTGCTGTCCCGTCGATATGGATAGGGGGGGTACTCCCTCTGCTGTTTCCTGAAGTCCACAATCATCTCCTTTTTTATGTTGAGTGAGAGGTAATTTTCCTGACACCACACTCCGAGAGCCCTCACCTCATCTAATCAAGCCTACTACTGTTGTGTCGTCTGTAAACTTGATGATTGAGTTGGAGGCATGCACGGCTACGCAGTCATGGGTGAACAGGGAGTATAGGAGGGGGCTGAGCAATCACCCTTGTGGGGCCCCAGTGTTGAGGATCAGCGAAGTGGAGATGTTGTTTCCTACCTTCACCACCTGGGGGCGGCCTATCAGTAAGTCCAGGACCCAATTGCACAGGGCAGGGTTGAGACCCAGGGCCTCAAGCATGATGATGAGCTTGGAGGGTACTATGGTGTTGAATGCTGAGCTATAGTCAATGAACAGCTTTCTTACATAGGCATTCTAAACAAGGCTTCAAATTACTTCCACTGCAAACATGCATGTTGCCATGGATATCACCACCAAGTATTGCCATAAAGAGATGGAGAGCTATGGGCAGTGTGTGGCCTCCCACCGTCTACATGGCAACGGCACTGTCAAGACCTGAAGATGAAGGTGGCACAGTGTACCTCTTCACACCCTGTGATCCAGAAGATGTGGTCCTCTGTAGCTCAATTGGTAGAGCATGGCGCTTGTAACGCCAGGGTAGTGGGTTTGATCCCCGGGACCACCCATACGTAAAAATGTATGCGCACATGACTGTAAGTTGCTTTGGATAAAAGTGTCTGCTAAATGGCATATTATTATTATTAAGATCCGGACAGACGGTTCCAAAGAGTTCACAGAGTTTGAACGTTGCTTACTAGAGAACCAGAACTCACTTACCTCCTGTTCAGCACACGTAGCACGCTTCCTCGGCTGTGCCGAGACAGTGGACCTTTTCGGAGTGGCAGTGAACCCGGTTCCTCAGCCCTGTTAGGACCCAGCAGTGACCATCATCCATCCCTCTCAGAGAGGATATCTCCTTCCTGTAATACTGACGCCAGATTGCTCTATCAATCATGGATAAATCAATGCCCATGGCATTTTGATAACATCCTGACTTTGTACATGGATAAAGTGGACTCTTGTCCATGGCTACTTTAGGATTTGTCAAGAGAACTCGGAATACTAGACATTTACAAGTTACTGGGACTGATTTCTGCCTGAGACTGTCAAGAATCAAGATGGGTTATAAAAAATAAAAAATAAGCATATATATATATATATATATATATATATATATATATATATATATATATATATATATATATATATATATAGATAAAATACATATACAGTGGGGAAAAAAAGTATTTAGTCAGCCACCAATTGTGCAAGTTCTCCCACTTAAAAAGATGAGAGAGGACTGTAATTTTCATCATAGGTACACGTCAACTATGACAGACAAAATGAGAAAAAAAAATCCAGAAAATCACATTGTCGGATCTTTTATGAATTTATTTGCAAATGATGGTGGAAAATAAGTATTTGGTCAATAACAAAAGTTTCTCAATACGTTGTTATATACTCTTTGTTGGCAATGACAGAGGTCAAACGTTTTCTGTAAGTCTTCACAACACACTGTTGCTGGTATTTTGGCCCATTCCTCCATGCAGATCTCCTCTAGAGCAGTGATGTTTTGGGGCTGTCGCTGGGCAACACGGACTTTCAACTCCCTCCAAAGATTTTCTATGGGGTTGAGATCTGGAGACTGGCTAGGCCACTCCAGGACCTTGAAATGCTTCTTATGAAGCCACTCCTTCATTGCCCGGGCGGTGTGTTTGGGATCATTGTCATGCTGAAAGACCCAGCCACGTTTCATCTCAATGCCCTTGCTGATGGAAGGAGGTTTTCACTCAAAATCTCACGATACATGGCCCCATTCATTCTTTCCTTTACACGGATCAGTCGTCCTGGTCCCTTTGCAGAAAAACAGCTCCAAAGCATGATGTTTCCACGCCCATGCTTCACAGTAGGTATGGTGTTCTTTGGATGCAACTCAGCATTCTTTGTCCTCCAAACACGACGAGTTTAGTTTTTACCAAAAAGTTCTATTTTGGTTTCATCTGACCATATGACATTATCCCAATCCTCTTCTGGATCATCCAAATGCACTCTAGCAAACTTCAGACGGGCCTGGACATGTACTGGCTTAAGCAGGGGGACACGTCTGGCACTGCAGGATTTGAGTCCCTGGCGGCGTAGTGTGTTACTGATGGTAGGCTTTGTTACTTTGGTCCCAGCTCTCTGCAGGTCATTCACTAGGTCCCCCCGTGTGGTTCTGGGATTTTTGCTCACCGTTCTTGTGGTCATTTTGACCCCACGGGTTGAGATCTTGCGTGGAGCCCCAGATCGAGGGAGATTATCAGTGGTCTTGTATGTCTTCCATTTCCTAATAATTGCTCCCACAGTTGATTTCTTCAAACCAAGCTGCTTACCTATTGCAGATTCAGTCTTCCCAGCCTGGTGCAGGTCTACAATTTTGTTTCTGGTGTCCTTTGACAGCTCTTTGATCTTGGCCATAGTGGAGTTTGGAGTGTGACTGTTTGAGGTTGTGGACAGGTGTCTTTTATACTGATAACAAGTTCAAACAGGTGCCATTAATACAGGTAACGATTGGAGGACAGAGGAGCCTCTTAAAGAAGAAGTTACAGGTCTGTGAGAGCCAGAAATCTTGCTTGTTTGTAGGTGACCAAATACTTATTTTCCACCATAATTTGCAAATAAATTCATTAAAAATCCTACAATGTGATTTTCTGGAAAAAAAAATCTCAATTTGTCTGTCATAGTTGACGTGTACCTATGATGAAAATTACAGGCCTCTCTCATCTTTTTAAGTGGGAGAACTTGCACAATTGGTGGCTGACTAAATACTTCCCCACTGTATGCACTCACTAACTGTAAGTCACTCTGGATAAGCG